>NW_026600523.1:42500-105000 GCF_029448725.1 Salvelinus fontinalis
GGAGCAGGGACAGGTACAAGACCTGGGGGTCAGGCTGGAGCAGGGACAGGTACAGGACCTGGGGGTCAGACTGGAGCAGGGACAGGACCTGGGGGTCAGGCTGGAGCAGGGACAGGGACAGGACCTGGGGGTCGGGCTGGAGCAGGGACAGGTACAGGACCTGGGGGTCGGGCTGGAGCAGGGACAGGACCTGGGGGTCAGGCTGGAGCAGGGACAGGGACAGGACCTGGGGGTCAGGCTGGAGCAGGGACAGGTACAGGACCTGGGGGTCGGGCTGGAGCAGGGACAGGGACAGGACCTGGGGGTCAGACTGGAGCAGGGACAGGACCTGGGGGTCAGGCTGGAGCAGGGACAGGTACAGGACCTGGGGGTCGGGCTGGAGCAGGGACAGGACCTGGGGGTCAGGCTGGAGCAGGGACAGGTACAGGACCTGGGGGTCAGACTGGAGCAGGGACAGGGACAGGACCTGGGGGTCAGACTGGAGCAGGGACAGGTACAGGACCTGGGGGTCGGGCTGGAGCAGGGACAGGTACAGGACCTGGGGGTCGGGCTGGAGCAGGGACAGGGACAGGACCTGGGGGTCGGGCTGGAGCAGGGACAGGTACAGGACCTGGGGGTCAGACTGGAGCAGGGACAGGGACAGGACCTGGGGGTCGGGCTGGAGCAGGGACATGGACAGGACCTGGGGGTCGGGCTGGAGCAGGGACAGGGACAGGACCTGGGGGTCAGACTGGAGCAGGGACAGGGACAGGACCTGGGGGTCAGACTGGAGCAGGGACAGGTACAGGACCTGGGGGTCAGACTAGAGCAGGGACAGGGACAGGACCTGGGGGTCGGGCTGGAGCAGGGACAGGGACAGGACCTGGGGGTCAGACTGGAGCAGGGACATGGACAGGACCTGGGGGTCAGACTGGAGCAGGGACAGGACCTTGGGGTCAGGCTGGAGCAGGGACAGGTACAGGACCTGGGGGTCGGGATGGAGCAGGGACAGGACCTGGGGGTCAGACTGGAGCAGGGACAGGACCTTGGGGTCAGGCTGGAGCAGGGACAGGTAGAGGACCTGGGGGTCGGGATGGAGCAGGGACAGGACCTGGGGGTCAGGCTGGAGCAGGGACAGGACCTGGGGGTCAGACTGGAGCAGGGACAGGGACAGGACCTGGGGGTCAGGCTGGAGCAGGTACAGGTACAGGACCTGGGGGTCAGACTGGAGCAGGGACAGGTACAGGACCTGGTGGTCAGACTGGAGCAGGGACAGGGACAGGACCTGGAGGTCAGGCTGGAGCAGGGACAGGTACAGGACCTGGGGGTCGGGCTGGAGCAGGGACAGGTACAGGACCTGGGGGTCTGGCTGGAGCAGGGACAGGTACAGGACCTGGGGGTCGGGCTGGAGCAGGGACAGGTACAGGACCTGGGGGTCGGGCTGGAGCAGGGACAGGACCTGGGGGTCAGACTGGAGCAGGGACAGGTACAGGACCTGGGGGTCAGACTGGAGCAGGGACAGGTACAGGACCTGGGGGTCGGGCTGGAGCAGGGACAGGTAGAGGACCTGGGGGTCAGACTGGAGCAGGGACAGGGACAGGACCTGGGGGTCAGGCTGTAGCAGGGACAGGTACAGGACCTGGGGATCAGGCTGGAGCAGGGACAGGACCTGGGGATCAGACTGGAGCAGGGACAGGTACAGGACCTTTGGGTCAGGCTGGAGCAGGGACAGGACCTGGGGATCAGACTGGAGCAGGGACAGGACCTGGGTGTCAGACTGGAGCAGGTACAGGACCTGGGGGTCAGACTGGAGCAGGTACAGGTACAGGACCTGGGGGTCAGGCTGGAGCAGGGACAGGTACAGGACCTGGGGATCAGACTGGAGCAGGGACAGGACCTGGGGGTCAGACTGGATCAGGGACATGGACAGGACCTGGGGGTCAGGATGGAGCAGGGACAGGGACAGGACCTGGGGGTCAGACTGGAGCAGGTACAGGTACAGGACCTGGGGGTCAGGCTGGAGCAGGGACAGGTACAGGACCTGGGGATCAGACTGGAGCAGGGACAGGACCTGGGGGTCAGACTGGATCAGGGACATGGACAGGACCTGGGGGTCAGGATGGAGCAGGGACAGGGACAGGACCTGGGGGTCAGACTGGAGCAGGGACAGGTACAGGACCTGGGGGTCAGGATGGAGCAGGGACAGGGACAGGACCTGGGGGTCAGGATGGAGCAGGGACAGGGACAGGACCTGGAGGTCAGGCTGGAGCAGGGACTGGGGGTCAGGATGGAGCAGGGACAGGGACAGGACCTGGGGGTCGGGCTGGAGCAGGGACAGGTACAAGACCTGGGGGTCAGGCTGGAGCAGGGACAGGACCTGGGAGTCAGGATGGAGCAGGGACAGGGACAGGGACAGGACCTGGGGGTCAGGCTGGAGCAGGGACAGGTACAGGACCTGGGGGTCGGGCTGGAGCAGGGACAGGGACAGGACCTGGGGGTCGGGCTGGAGCAGGGACAGGTACAAGACCTGGGGGTCAGGCTGGAGCAGGGACAGGTACAGGACCTGGGGGTCAGGATGGAGCAGGGACAGGTACAGGACCTGGGGGTCGGGCTGGAGCAGGGACAGGGACAGGACCTGGGGGTCAGGCTGGAGCAGGGACAGGGACAGGACCTGGGGGTCAGACTGGAGCAGGGACAGGGACAGGACCTGGGGGTCAGACTGGAGCAGGGACAGGACCTGGGGGTCAGGATGGAGCAGGGACAGGGACAGGACCTGGGGGTCGGGCTGGAGCAGGGACAGGTACAAGACCTGGGGGTCAGGCTGGAGCAGGGACAGGACCTGGGAGTCAGGATGGAGCAGGGACAGGGACAGGGAAAGGACCTGGGGGGTCAGGCTGGAGCAGGGACAGGTACAGGACCTGGGGGTCGGGCTGGAGCAGGGACAGGGACAGGACCTGGGGGTCGGGCTGGAGCAGGGACATGTATTGACACATACACACTGACACGTAGACACATAGACACACACACACACACACACACAGACGCACACACACACACACACACACACACACACACACACACACTGACACATGGAGACACACGCTGTCACACCTGTAAACTGAACTGACCCTGATGTGTTATCCAGACTGGTGTTGAAGCGGGGTGCCAGCCGTGCCAGGCAGGTGTGTGTGGCCAGGGTGACTGCCACCCAACGGGGCAGAGAGGCTTCTCCTGTACCTGCCACCCTGGGTGGACCGGAGACCGCTGTCTGGATCAGGTCAACAACCCCTGTGATGGGAACAAGTCAGTGGACTGGGGGAGGATGGGGAGGGAGGGGGGGTGAGGGGAGGGTGGAGAGGGATGGAGGGAGGGGAGGGTGGAGAGGGATGGGGGGTGAGGGGAGGGTGGAGAGGGATGGAGGGAGGGGAGGGTGGAGAGGGATGGTGTGAGGGTTGTGGGTGAGGGGAGTGGGGATGAGGTGGGAGGAGAGGGATGGAGTGAGGGGAGGGGATGAGGGGAGGGGAGAGGGGAGGGGAGGGGTGATGGCTGGCTGACCAGCTGCTGTTTGGTTGTATATGTGATTTCTATCCATTTAAATTGTATTTCTCCTCCCCCTTCTCTCTCTCTCTCTCCCTCCCCCCTTCTCTCTCTCCCTCCCCCTTCTATCTCTCCCTCCCCCATTCTCTCTCTCCCTCCCCCTTCTCTCTCTCTCTCTCCCTCCCCCCTCTCTCTCTCCCTCCCCCTTCTCTCTCTCCCTCCCCCCTCTCTCTCTCCCTCCCCCTTCTCTCTCTCCCTCCCCCCTCTCTCTCGCCCTCCCCCCTTCTCTCTCTCCCTCCCCCCTCTCTCTCTCCCTCCCCCCTCTCTCTCTCCCTCCCCCTTCTCTCTCTCTCCCTCCCCCCTCTCTCTCTCCCTCCCCCCTTCTCTCTCTCCCTCCCCCTTCTCTCTCTCCCTCCGCCCTTCTCTCTCTCCCTCCCCCTTCTCTCTCTCCCTCCGCCTTCTCTCTCTCCCTCCCCCCTCTCTCTCTCCCTCCCCCCTTCTCTCTCTCCCTCCCCCTTCTCTCTCTCCCTCCCCCTTCTCTCTCTACCTCCCCCCTCTCTCTCTCCCTCCCCCCTCTCTCTCTCCCTCCCCCCTTCTCTCTCTCCCTCCCCCTTCTCTCTCTCCCTCCCCCCTTCTCTCTCTCCTCCCCCTTCTCTCTCTCCCTCCCCCCTTCTCTCTCTCCCTCCCCCCTCTCTCTCTCCCTCCCCCCTTCTCTCTCTCCCTCCCCCTTCTCTCTCTCCCTCCCCCCTTCTCTCTCTCCCTCCCCCTTCTCTCTCTCCCTCCCCCCTCTCTCTCTCCCTCCCCCCTCTCTCTCCCCCCCCCCCTTCTCTCTCTCTCCCTCCCCCCTCTCTCTCTCCCTCCCCCCTTCTCTCTCTCCCTCCCCCTTCTCTCTCTCCCTCCGCCCTTCTCTCTCTCCCTCCCCCTTCTCTCTCTCCCTCCGCCTTCTCTCTCTCCCTCCCCCCTCTCTCTCTCCCTCCCCCCTTCTCTCTCTCCCTCCCCCTTCTCTCTCTCCCTCCCCCTTCTCTCTCTCCCTCCCCCCTTCTCTCTCTCCCTCCCCCTTCTCTCTCTCCCTCCCCCTTCTCTCTCTCCCTCCCCCTTCTCTCTCTCCCTCCCCCTTCTCTCTCTCCCTCCGCCTTCTCTCTCTCCCTCCCCCTTCTCTCTCTCCCTCCCCCTTCTCTCTCTCCCTCCCCCTTCTCTCTCTCCCTCCCCCCTTCTCTCTCTCCCTCCCCCCTCTCTCTCCCTCCCCCCTTCTCTCTCTCCCTCCCCCTTCTCTCTCTCCCTCCCCCCTCTCTCTCTCCCTCCCCCCTTCTCTCTCTCCCTCCCCCTTCTCTCTCTCCCTCCCCCTTCTCTCTCTCCCTCCCCCTTCTCTCTCTCCCTCCCCCTTCTCTCTCTCCCTCCCCCCTTCTCTCTCTCCCTACCCCTTCTCTCTCTCCCTCCCCCTTCTCTCTCTCCCTCCCCCCTTCTCTCTCTCCCTCCGCCTTCTCTCTCTCACTCCCCCCTCTCCCTATCCCTCCCCCATTCTCTCTCTCCCTCCCCCTTCTCTCTCTCCCTCCCCCCTCTCTCTCTCCCTCCCCCCTTCTCTCTCTCCCTCCCCCTTCTCTCTCTCCCTCCCCCCTTCTCTCTCTCCCTCCCCCTTCTCTCTCTCCCTCCCCCTTCTCTCTCTCGCTCCCCCCTCTCTCTCTCCCTCCCCCCTTCTCTCTCTCCCTCCCCCTTCTCTCTCTCCCTCCCCCTTTCTCTCTCTCCCTCCCCCTTCTCTCTCTCCCCCCCTTCTCTCTCTCCCTCCCCCTTCTCTCTCTCCCTCCCCCCTTCTCTCTCTCCCTCCCCCCTTCTCTCTCTCCCTCCCCCTTCTCTCTCTCCCTCCCCCTTCTCTCTCTCCCTCCCCCTTCTCTCTCTCCCTCTTCCCTTCTCCCTCTCCCTCCCCCTTCTCTCTCTCCCTCCCCCTTCTCTCTCTCCCTCCCCCCTTCTCTCTCTCCCTCCCCCTTCTCTCTCTCCCTCCCCCTTCTCTCTCTCCCTCCCCCCTTCTCTCTCTCCCTCCCCCTTCTCTCTCTCCCTCCCCCCTCTCTCTCTCCCTCCCCCCTTCTCTCTCTCCCTCCCCCTTCTCTCTCTCCCTCCCCCTTCTCTCTCTCCCTCCCCCCTTCTCTCTCTCCCTCCCCCCTTCTCTCTCTCCCTCCCCCCTTCTCTCTCTCCCTCCCCCCTTCTCTCTCTCCCTCCCCATTCTCTCCATCCTCTCCCTCCTCCTCCTCCAGGTGTATCCATGGTTCATGTCTTCCTATCAACTCCTACTCCTACTCTTGTCGCTGCCAGCCAGGGTTCCTCGGGGTGCTGTGTGACGAGGCAGACCAGGAGGTGCTGGACCCCTGTCAGCTGACCACGTGTAAACATGGGAAATGTAGGCTGTCTGGCCTGGGCAAGGCCTACTGTCAATGTAACTCGGGATACACGGGGGACGCCTGCGACAGAGGTGAGGGATGGAGGGAGGGAGGGAGGGAGGGAGGGAGGGAGGGTCTCCACATCGGTCTCATCAGGCCACTGTCTGTCTGGTAGTGTTTTAACCCTGTCTGCTCTACCTTTATGCTGTCTGCTCTACCTTTATGCTGTCTGCTCTAACTAACTTTATGCTGTCTGCTCTAACTAACTTTATGCTGTCTGCTCTACCTTTACGCTGTCTGCTCTAACTAACTTTATGCTGTCTGCTCTAACTTTATGCTGTCTGCTCTACCTTTATGCTGTCTGCTCTAACTAACTTTATGCTGTCTGCTCTACCTTTATGCTGTCTGCTCTAACTAACTTTATGCTGTCTGCTCTAACTAACTTTATGCTGTCTGCTCTAACTAACTTTATGCTGTCTGCTCTACCTTTATGCTGTCTGCTCTAACTAACTTTATGCTGTCTGCTCTAACTTTATGCTGTCTGCTCTAACTTTATGCTGTCTGCTCTAACTACCTTTATGCTGTCTGCTCTACCTTTATGCTGTCTGCTCTAACTTTATGCTGTCTGCTCTAACTAACTTTATGCTGTCTGCTCTAACTAACTTTATGCTGTCTGCTCTACCTTTATGCTGTCTGCTCTAACTAACTTTATGCTGTCTGCTCTACCTTTATGCTGTCTGCTCTACCTTTATGCTGTCTGCTCTACCTTTATGCTGTCTGCTCTAACTAACTTTATGCTGTCTGCTCTAACTAACTTTATGCTGTCTGCTCTAACTAACTTTATGCTGTCTGCTCTAACTAACTTTATGCTGTCTGCTCTAACTAACTTTATGCTGTCTGCTCTAACTAACTTTATGCTGTCTGCTCTAACTAACTTTATGCTGTCTGCTCTAACTAACTTTATGCTGTCTGCTCTACCTTTATGCTGTCTGCTCTAACTAACTTTATGCTGTCTGCTCTAACTTTATGCTGTCTGCTCTACCTTTATGCTGTCTGCTCTAACTAACTTTATGCTGTCTGCTCTAACTAACTTTATGCTGTCTGCTCTACCTTTATGCTGTCTGCTCTAACTAACTTTATGCTGTCTGCTCTAACTAACTTTATGCTGTCTGCTCTAACTAACTTTATGCTGTCTGCTCTACCTTTATGCTGTCTGCTCTACCTTTACGCTGTCTGCTCTAACTAACTTTATGCTGTCTGCTCTAACTTTATGCTGTCTGCTCTAACTAACTTTATGCTGGCTGCTCTACCTTTATGCTGTCTGCTCTAACTAACTTTATGCTGTCTGCTCTAACTAACTTTATGCTGTCTGCTCTAACTAACTTTATGCTGTCTGCTCTAACTAACTTTATGCTGTCTGCTCTAACTAACTGTCTGTCTGTCTGTGTGTCTGTCTGCCCCAGCCTCCTCTGATCCTCCGCCCCCCGGCAGAGGGGTCACCCAGGTGAGATTCTCAGAGGTCAGAGGTCAGCCCTCTCTGCCCCGACACCCCCTCTCCTTAACCCATCCTCCTCCACAGCCAATAACGTTGGAGACCATGCTTTCTGTTCACCTGTCAGCTGGTTACAACCTCAGTCAGTGTTTCACCAACCTCACCTGTCAGCTGGTTACAACCTCAGTCAGTGTCTCACCAACCTCACCTGTCAGCTGGTTACAACCTCAGTCAGTGTTTCACCAGCCTCACCTGTCAGCTTGTTACAACCTCAGTCAGTGTCTCACCAACCTCACCTGTCAGCTGGTTTCAACCTCAGTCAGTGTCTCACCAACCTCACCTGTCAGCTGGTTACAACCTCAGTCAGTGTCTCACCAACCTCACCTGTCAGCTGGTTACAACCTCAGTCAGTGTCTCACCAACCTCACCTGTCAGCTGGTTACAACCTCAGTCAGTGTCTCACCAACCTCACCTGTCAGCTGGTTACAACCTCAGTCAGTGTTTCACCAACCTCACATGTCAGCTGGTTACCTCAGTCAGTGTTTCACCAACCTCACCTGTCAGCTGGTTACAACCTCAGTCAGTGTCTCACCAACCTCACCTGTCAGCTGGTTACAACCTCAGTCAGTGTTTCACCAACCTCACCTGTCAGCTTGTTACAACCTCAGTCAGTGTCCCACCAACCTCACCTGTCAGCTGGTTACAACCTCAGTCAGTGTCTCACCAACCTCACCTGCATCCTCTGCTCTCTCCTTTCACGCTCTTCCTTCCTAGTTCCTTCGTTATCTCCTTCCTTCCTTCCTCCCTCCCTCCATCCATCCATCCATCCATCCATCCATCCATCCACACCTCCTCTCTCTCTCTCTCTCTCTCTCCCCCTCTAAGCCCATCTTCTCTGTCTCTCTCTCTCTCTCTCTCTCTCTAAGCCCTTCTTCTCTTTCCCTCTCTAAGCCTTTCTTGTCTCTCTCTCTCTCCCCCTCTAAGCCCATCTTCTCTGTCTCTCTCTCTCTCTCTCTCTCTAATCCCTTCCTCTCTCTCTCCCTTCCCCTGTAGAGGTGGTCTGTCGAGGGGAACGGCTCCGAGATGTCTACCAGCTCCAGAGGGGCTATTCGGCGTGTCAAACCCAGGAGAAGGTCTCCCGTCTAGAGTGTCGCGGTTCCTGTCCGGAGGGCGCTGACGGGGGGGGCGGGAGCGGCTGCTGCTCCCCTTTACGTTCCAAACGCAGGAAATACACCTTCCACTGCACCGACGGCTCCTCCTTCGTACAGGAAGTGGAGAAGGTGGTGAAGTGCGGCTGTACAAAGTGTCCTCCCTCGTAAAACGTCCCCCCTTTATCCTGTACCCTGAAAGGTTCCACCTCCTGTTCCTGTTCCTGTCTCTCTCTGGAAGGAAACCCGTCCATCCCTCTCTCCTCCCCCGACCTCCCCTCCCTCTCTCCTCCTCCGACCTCCCCTCCCTCTCTCCTCCTCCGACCTCCCCTCCCTCTCTCCTCCTCCGACCTCCCCTCCCTCTCCTCCTCCGACCTCCCCTCCCTCTCCTCCTCCGACCTCCCCTCCCTCTCTCCTCCTCCGACCTCCCCTCCCTCTCTCCTCCTCCGACCTCCCCTCCCTCTCTCCTCCTCCGACCTCCCCTCCCTCTCTCCTCCTCCTCCGACCTCCCCTCCCTCTCTCCTCCTCCGACCTCCCCTCCCTCTCTCCTCCTCCGACCTCATCCCCCTCTCCTCCTCGACCTCATCCCCCTCTCCTCCTCGACCTCATCCCCCTCTCCTCTTCCGACCTCATCCCCTTCCCTCCTCCTCCGACCTCATCCCCCTCTCCTCCTCGACCTCATCCCCCTCTCCTCCTCGACCTCATCCCCCTCTCCTCCTCTGACCTCATCCCCCTCTCCTCCTCCTCCGACCTCATCCCCTATCCTCCTCTGACCTCATCCCCCTCTCCTCATCTGACCTCATCCCCCTCTCCTCCTCTGACCTCATCCCCCTCTCCTCCTCTGACCTCATCCCCCTCTCCTCCTCTGACCTCATCCCCCTCTCCTCCTCTGACCTCATCCCCCTCTCCTCCTCTGACCTCATCCCCCTCTCCTCCTCCGACCTCATCCCCCTCTCCTCCTCTGACCTCATCCCCCTCTCCTCATCTTACCTCATCCCCCTCTCCTCCTCCGACCTCATCCCCCTCTCCTCCTCCGACCTCATCCCCCTCTCCTCCTCTGACCTCATCCCCCTCTCCTCATCTGACCTCATCCCCCTCTCCTCCTCCTCATCTGACCTCATCCCCCTCTCCTCCTCTGACCTCATCCCCCTCTCCTCCTCTGACCTCATCCCCCTCTCCTCCTCTGACCTCATCCCCCTCTCCTCCTCTGACCTCATCCCCCTCCCCCCATCCTCCTCAACCTCATCCCCCTCTCCTCATCTGACCTCATCCCCCTCTCCTCCTCTGACCTCATCCCCCTCCCCCTATCCTCCTCAACCTCATCCCCCTCTTCTTCTCCGACCCCCTCCCCCTCTCCTTCTCCGACCCCCTCCCCCTCTCCTTCTCCGACCTCATCCCCCTCTCCTCCTCCAACCTCATCCTCCTCTCCTCCTCCTCCAACCTCATCCTCCTCTCCTCCTCCTCCGACCTCATCCCCCTCTCCTCCTCCGACCTCATCCCCCTCTCCTCCTCTGACCTCATCCCCCTCTCCTCCTCCGACCTCATCCCCCTCTCCTCCTCTGACCTCATCCCCCTCTCCTCCTCCTCCTCCGATCTCATCCACCTCTCCTCCTCCGACCTCATCCCCCTCTCCTCCTCTGACCTCATCCCCCTCTCCTCCTCCTCCTCCGACCTCATCCCCCTCTCTTCCTCTGACCTCATCCCTCTCCCCCTCTCCTCCTCCGACCTCATCCCCCTCTCCTCCTCCTCCGACCTCATCCCCCTCTCTTCCTCTGACCTCATCCCTCTCCCCCTCTCCTCCTCCGACCTCATCCCCCTCTCCTCCTCTGACCTCATCCCCCTCTCTTCCTCTGACCTCATCCCCCTCTCCTCCTCCGACCTCATCCCCCTCTCCTCCTCCTCCGACCTCATCCCCCTCTCTTCCTCTGACCTCATCCTCCTCTCATCCCCCTCTCCCTCTCCTCCTCCGACCTCATCCCCCTCTCCTCCTCCGACCTCATCCCCCTCTCTTCCTCTGACCTCCTCCCTCTCCCCCTCTCCTCCTCCGACCTCATCCCCCTCTCCTCCTCCTCCTCCGACCTCATCCCCCTCTCTTCCTCTGACCTCATCCCTCTCCCCCTCTCCTCCTCCGACCTCATCCCCCTCTCCCCCTCTCCTCCTCCGACCTCATCCCCCTCTCCTCCTCCTCCTCCGACCTCATCCCCCTTCTTTTTGAAAACCCCCCAAAAGTCAAGACGAAACAAAGAAAAACTACTACTACAACCAGAATATTGCCAGCGCTGGACTGTGGGCTCACTGCCTCAGAGATCTCCTCTGAGATTTTTGTAAAATACAAAAAAAATGACTTATTTTTATTATCAAGCGGAGAAAAAGACTCAACAAGACTCTGTCCCTTCTTTTCCGGTTTTTGTCACGATGACTCGTGATGACGAGCGGTGTTCCACTGACGGATGACCACTTCCTGTTGTGTACTTCCTGTTTCCTGTGTTGTTAGGAGTCCACCTATTAACCGTAGTACTACACACTCACCACCAGGTGGAGCTGTTCTGGTCTCGGGTCAGGGGGGAGACGGAGGGAACCCTTTCATCCACGCAATACACACACACACACACACACACACACACACACATAGATGGTGTAGTTTTGTTTTGATAAGGTAGTAATTAGGTTAAAAGCCCCTTTGCCTCCTCTCCTCTCCTCCTCTCCTGTCCTCTCCTGTCCTCTCCTCTCCTCTCCTGTCCTCTCCTGTCCTCTCCTGTCCTCTCCTCTCCTCTCCTGTCCTCTCCTCTCCTGTCCTCTCCTCTCCTCTCCTCTCCTGTCCTGTCCTTTCCTCTCCTCTCCTGTCCTCTCCTCTCCTCTCCTCTCCTTTCCTCTCCTCTCCTCTCCTTTCCTCTCCTCTCCTGTCCTGTCCTGTCCTGTCCTGTCTTGTCCTCTCCTCTCCTCTCCTCTCCTCTCCTCTCCTCTCCTCTCCTCTCCTCTCCTCTCCTCTCCTCTCCTCTCCTCTCCTGTCCTCTCCTCTCCTCTCCTCTCCTGTCCTCTCCTCTCCTCTCCTCTCCTCTCCTGTACCTGTGACCACCTGCCTGACTCTTTTTAATATATATTAATTTATATTTGTCCTCTTTATTTTTGTATTAAAAGGCAGTGAAAGATTGACTAGATTGACTAACAACAACATATCGTGTCCATTTTGTTTGTTTTTGGGGGGGGGGGGGGTTGAGAGAAGTCATCGATGTTGTTTTGACCACTGAGTTAAACAATCGTGTTTTTATTTTGTCGCCACAAGATTTAGTTACATTTTAATCTTCAAAAAAAGAAAATGTGAGATTGTGATTGAGGACGTTATTGTGTATTTCTGTGGCCATGTTTCCTGAGACTTTGTACTGTGCCGTGATGATGATGAGGATGAGGATGATGAAGAGTAATAAGAAGTGTATAGTTCATTTATCTGACGTTCCTTACATCACCTGATCGTAGACGTGTTGACGGTGTAGATTACATCACCTGATCCTAGACATGTTGATGGTGTAGATTACAACACCTGATCCTAGACATGGTGTAGATTACATCACCTGATCCTAGACATGTTGATGGTGTAGATTACATCACCTGATCCTAGACATGTTGATGGTGTAGATTACAACACCTGATCCTAGACATGTTGATGGTGTAGATTACATCACCTGATCCTAGACATGTTGATGGTGTAGATTACAACACCTGATCCTAGACATGTTGATGGTGTAGATTACATCACCTGATCCTAGACATGTTGATGGTGTAGATTACACCTGATCCTAGACATGTTGATGGTGTAGATTACATCACCTGATCCTAGACATGTTGATGGTGTAGATTACATCACCTGATCCTAGACGCGTTGATGGTGTAGATTACACCACCTGATCCTAGACATGTTGATGGTGTAGATTACATCACCTGATCCTAGACATGTTGATGGTGTAGATTACAACACCTGATCCTAGACATGTTGTAGATTACATCACCTGATCCTAGACATGTTGATGGTGTAGATTACAACACCTGATCCTAGACATGTTGATGGTGTAGATTACATCACCTGGTCCTAGACGTGTTGATGGTGTAGATTACATCACCTGGTCCTAGACATGTTGATGGTGTAGATTACAACACCTGATCCTAGACATGTTGATGGTGTAGATTACATCACCTGATCCTAGACATGTTGATGGTGTAGATTACATCACCTGATCCTAGACATGTTGTAGATTACATCACCTGATCCTAGACATGTTGATGGTGTAGATTACACCACCTGATCCTAGACATGGTGTAGATTACATCACCTGATCCTAGACATGTTGATGGTGTAGGTTACATCACCTGATCCTAGACATGTTGACGGTGTAGATTACATCACCTGATCCTAGACATGTTGATGGTGTAGATTACACCACCTGATCCTAGACGTGTTGATGGTGTAGATTACATCACCTGATCCTAGACATGTTGATGGTGTAGATTACATCACCTGATCCTAGACATGTTGATGGTGTAGATTACATCACCTGATCCTAGACGTGTTGATGGTGTAGATTACATCACCTGATCCTAGACATGTTGATGGTGTAGATTACAACACCTGATCCTAGACATGTTGATGGTGTAGATTACATCACCTGATCCTAGACATGTTGATGGTGTAGATTACATCACCTGATCCTAGACATGTTGATGGTGTAGATTACATCACCTGATCCTAGACATGTTGCTGGTGTAGATTACAACACCTGATCCTAGACATGTTGATGGTGTAGATTACATCACCTGATCCTAGACATGTTGATGGTGTAGATTACATCACCTGATCCTAGACATGTTGATGGTGTAGATTACAACACCTGATCCTAGACATGTTGATGGTGTAGATTACATCACCTGATCCTAGACATGTTGATGGTGTAGATTACAACACCTGATCCTAGACATGTTGATGGTGTAGATTACATCACCTGATCCTAGACATGTTGATGGTGTAGATTACATCACCTGATCCTAGACATGTTGATGGTGTAGATTACATCACCTGATCCTAGACGCGTTGATGGTGTAGATTACACCACCTGATCCTAGACATGTTGATGGTGTAGATTACATCACCTGATCCTAGACATGTTGTAGATTACATCACCTGGTCCTAGACATGTTGATGGTGTAGATTACATCACCTGATCCTAGACATGTTGATGGTGTAGATTACATCACCTGATCCTAGACATGTTGATGGTGTAGATTACATCACCTGATCCTAGACATGTTGCTGGTGTAGATTACAACACCTGATCCTAGACATGTTGATGGTGTAGATTACATCACCTGATCCTAGACATGTTGCTGGTGTAGATTACATCACCTGATCCTAGACATGTTGATGGTGTAGGTTACATCACCTGATCCTAGACATGTTGACGGTGTAGATTACATCACCTGATCCTAGACATGTTGATGGTGTAGATTACATCACCTGATCCTAGACATGTTGCTGGTGTAGATTACAACACCTGATCCTAGACATGTTGATGGTGTAGATTACATCACCTGATCCTAGACATGTTGCTGGTGTAGATTACAACACCTGATCCTAGACGTGTTGATGGTGTAGATTACAACACCTGATCCTAGACATGTTGTAGATTACATCACCTGATCCTAGACATGTTGATGTTGTAGATTACATCACCTGATCCTAGACATGTTGACGGTGTAGATTACAACACCTGATCCTAGACATGTTGTAGGATACAACACCTGATCCTAGACATGTTGATGTTGTAGATTACAACACCTGATCCTAGACATGTTGATGGTGTAGATTACATCACCTGATCCTAGACATGTTGATGGTGTAGATTACATCACCTGATCCTAGACATGTTGATGGTGTAGATTACATCACCTGATCCTAGACATGTTGATGGTGTAGATTACACCACCTGATCCTAGACATGTTGATGTTGTAGATTACAACACCTGATCCTAGACATGTTGTAGATTACATCACCTGATCCTAGACATGTTGATGGTGTAGATTACAACACCTGATCCTAGACATGTTGATGGTGTAGATTACATCACCTGATCCTAGACATGTTGATGGTGTAGATTACATCACCTGATCCTAGACATGTTGATGGTGTATATTACAACACCTGATCCTAGACATGTTGACGGTGTAGATTACATCACCTGATCCTAGACATGTTGTAGATTACACCACCTGATCCTAGACATGTTGATGGTGTAGATTACATCACCTGATCCTAGACATGTTGATGGTGTAGATTACATCACCTGATCCTAGACGCGTTGATGGTGTAGATTACATCACCTGATCCTAGACATGTTGATGGTGTAGATTACATCACCTGATCCTAGACGCGTTGATGGTGTAGATTACAACACCAGATCCTAGACATGTTGTAGATTACACCACCTGATCCTAGACATGTTGACGGTGTAGATTACATCACCTGATCCTAGACATGTTGATGGTGTAGATTACATCACCTGATCCTAGACATGTTGTAGATTACATCACCTGATCCTAGACGTGTTGATGGTGTAGATTACATCACCTGATCCTAGACATGTTGACGGTGTAGATTACATCACCTGATCCTAGACATGTTGATGGTGTAGATTACACCACCTGATCCTAGACATGTTGACGGTGTAGATTACATCACCTGATCCTAGACATGTTGATGGTGTAGATTACATCACCTGATCCTAGACAAGTTGATGGTGTAGATTACACCACCTGATCCTAGACATGTTGATGGTGTAGATTACATCACCTGATCCTAGACGTGTTGACGGTGTAGATTACAACACCTGATCCTAGACATGTTGTAGATTACATCACCTGATCCTAGACATGTTGATGGTGTAGATTACATCACCTGATCCTAGACATGTTGTAGATTACATCACCTGGTCCTAGACATGTTGATGGTGTAGATTACATCACCTGATCCTAGACGTGTTGATGGTGTAGATTACATCACCTGATCCTAGACGTGTTGATGGTGTAGATTACAACACCTGATCCTAGACATGTTGATGGTGTAGATTACATCACCTGATCCTAGACATGTTGTAGATTACATCACCTGATCCTAGACATGTTGATGGTGTAGATTACATCACCTGATCCTAGACATGTTGATGGTGTAGATTACATCACCTGATCCTAGACATGTTGATGGTGTAGATTACATCACCTGATCCTAGACATGTTGATGGTGTAGATTACATCACCTGATCCTAGACATGTTGATGGTGTAGATTACATCACCTGATCCTAGACATGTTGATGGTGTAGATTACAACACCTGATCCTAGACATGTTGATGTTGTAGATTACATCACCTGATCCTAGACATGTTGATGGTGTAGATTACACCTGATCCTAGACATGTTGTAGATTACATCACCTGATCCTAGACGTGTTGATGGTGTAGATTACATCACCTGATCCTAGACATGTTGACGGTGTAGATTACAACACCTGATCCTAGACGTGTTGATGGTGTAGATTACATCACCTGATCCTAGACATGTTGTAGATTACATCACCTGATCCTAGACGTGTTGATGGTGTAGATTACATCACCTGATCCTAGACATGTTGATGGTGTAGATTACAACACCTGATCCTAGACATGTTGATGGTGTAGATTACATCACCTGATCCTAGACGTGTTGATGGTGTAGATTACAACGTGACCTGATCCTAGAACCGTTTATAACTTTTTAACCAATTTCTGCTTAAAAATAAAACTGTGACTTTTTTCTAAATGAAACTACTTTGTTAGCCACCCGATGTTACTATGACGATGTTAACGTGTTGCTGCTAAGGTTTTTTTTGTACCGTAGACTTGGATCTTGATCTGGATGGATCTTAGTACTTCCTGTCCCTCAGTAGGGACTTCCTCCTTGTGTAACAGATAAATATGTCCCCTCCTCTTCCTCTGTGCGTTGTGCTTTATCCCCCCCCCCTCAGACTAATGTCAGTTTCTGACTGGTGTTTGTTTATTAAACAACAATATTTACCCCCTGACTCAGAATGTTACTTTCATTACAAAATGTTCACCTCCAGACTAGACTATTGGGACACACCCCTAGACTACACTAGAGACTATTAGACTCACCCCTAGACTACACTAGAGACTATTGAAACTCACCCCTAGACTACACTAGAGACTATTGAGACTCACCCCTAGACTACACTAGAGACTATTGAGACTCACCCCTAGACTACACTAGAGAATATTGAGACTCACCCCTCGACTACACTAGAGACTATTGAGACTCACCCCTAGACTACACTAGAGACTATTGAGACTCACCCCTAGACTACACTAGAGACTATTGAGACTCACCCCTAGACTAAACCAGACTATTGAGACTCACCCCTAGACTATACTAGAGACTATTGAGACTCACCCCTAGACTACACTAGAGACTATTGAGACTCACCCCTAGACTACACTAGAGAATATTGAGACTCACCCCTAGACTACACTAGAGAATATTGAGACTCACCCCTAGACTACACTAGAGACTATTGAGACTCACCCCTAGACTAAACCAGACTATTGGGACTCACCCCTAGACTACACTAGAGACTATTGAGACCCACCCCTAGACTACACTAGAGACTATTGAGACTCACCCCTAGACTACACTAGAGACTATTGAGACTCACCCCTAGACTACACTAGAGACTATTGAGACTCACCCCTAGACTACACTAGAGACTATTGAGACTCACCCCTAGACTACACTAGAGACTATTGAGACTCACCCCTAGACTACACTAGAGACTATTGAGACTCACCCCTAGACTACACTAGAGACCATTGAGACTCACCCCTAGACTACACTAGAGACTATTGAGACTCACCCCTAGACTACACTAGAGACTATTGAGACTCACCCCTAGACTACACTAGAGACTATTGAGACTCACCCCTAGACTAAACCAGACTATTGAGAGTCACCCCTAGACTACACTAGAGACTATTGAGACTCACCCCTAGACTAAACTAGAGACTATTGAGACTCACCCCTAGACTAAACCAGACTATTGAGAGTCACCCCTAGACTACACCAGACTATTGAGAGTCACCCCTAGACTACACCAGACAATTGAGACTCACCTCCAGACTACACTAGAGACTATTGAGACTCACCCCTAGACTACACTAGAGACTATTGAGACTCACCCCTAGACTAAACCAGACTATTGAGACTCACCCCTAGACTAAACCAGACTATTGAGACTCACCCCTAGACTACACTAGAGACTATTGAGACTCACCCCTAGACTAAACCAGACTATTGAGACTCACCCCAAGACTAAACTAGACTATTGAGACTCACCCCAAGACTAAACCAGACTATTGAGACTCACCCCTAGATTACACTAAAGACTATTGAGACTCACCCCTAGACTACACTAGAGACTATTGAGACTCACCCCTAGACTACACTAGAGACTATTGAGACTCACCCCTAGACTACACTAGAGACTATTGAGACTCACCCCAAGACTAAACCAGACTATTGAGACTCACCCCTAGACTAAACCAGACTTGAGACTCACCCCTAGACTAAACCAGAGACTAGTTAACATAAATGTTTCTCCACCCAGCCGGGATAGGACACCCATCACTCAATGGCATGATTGCATTAATGCAATGATATATTTTACACATGTATGATTCATGAAAAGAAATGAGGACAAAGAAAAAACACTTTTTAAATCAACATGAAACTAGATCAAGTTTAATGGATGGATGTTTGGTAGAAAAAAACCAAGACATATTTTTCCACGGGTAAAAGTCCGGTGCTCAGTCCGATCTCCTCCTTGATCTGTAAACCGCTACGTTGTTAGAGGAGTGTGTCAATTCATTAGGAGGCAAACAGAAGACAGTCCTACCCTCATCGATAGCCTCCTTTAAGGCGAAGAATCACACGTGTATCCTACCACAGAAGACAGTCCTCCCCTCCTCGATAGCCTCCTTTAAGGCGAGGAATCACACGTGTATCCTACCACAGAAGACAGTCCTCCCCTCCTCGATAGCCTCCTTTAAGGCGAGGAATCACACGTGTATCCTACCACAGAAGACAGTCCTCCCCTCCTCGATAGCCTCCTTTAAGGCGAGGAATCACACGTGTATCCTACCACAGAAGACAGTCCTCCCCTCGTCAATAGCCTCCTTTAAGGCGAGGAATCACACGTGTATCCTACCACACAAGACAGTCCTCCCCTCCTCGATAGCCTCCTTTAAGGCGAGGAATCACACGCGTATCCTACCACAGAAGACAGTCCTCCCCTCGTCGATAGCCTCCTTTAAGGCGAGGAATCACACGTGTATCCTACCACAGAAGACAGTCCTCCCCTCGTCGATAGCCTCCTTTAAGGCGAGGAATCACACGCGTATCCTACCACACAAGACAGTCCTCCCCTCCTCGATAGCCTCCTTTAAGGCGAGGAATCACACGCGTATCCTACCACAGAAGACAGTCCTCCCCTCGTCGATAGCCTCCTTTAAGGCGAGGAATCACACGTGTATCCTACCACAGAAGACAGTCCTCCCCTCGTCGATAGCCTCCTTTAAGGCGAGGAATCACACGTGTATCCTACCACAGAAGACAGTCCTCCCCTCGTCGATAGCCTCCTTTAAGGCGAGGAATCACACGTGTATCCTACCACACAAGACAGTCCTCCCCTCCTCGATAGCCTCCTTTAAGGCGAGGAATCACACGTGTATCCTACCACAGAAGACAGTCCTCCCCTCGTCGAGAGCCTCCTTTAAGGCGAGGAATCACACGTGTATCCTACCACAGAAGACAGTCCTCCCCTCGTCGATAGCCTCCTTTAAGGCGAGGAATCACACGTGTATCCTACCACACAAGACAGTCCTCCCCTCCTCGATAGCCTCCTTTAAGGCGAGGAATCACACACGTATCCTACCACAGAAGACAGTCCTCCCCTCCTCGATAGCCTCCTTTAAGGCGAGGAATCACACGTGTATCCTACCACAGAAGACAGTCCTAGCCTCGTTTAAGGTGAGGAATCACACGTGTATCCTACCACAGAAGACAGTCCTCCCCTCGTCGATAGCCTCCTTTAAGGCGAGGAATCACACGTGTATCCTACCACAGAAGACAGTCCTCCCCTCGTCGATAGCCTCCTTTAAGGCGAGGCATCACACGCGTATCCTACCACAGAAGACAGTCCTCCCCTCGTCGATAGCCTCCTTTAAGGCGAGGAATCACACGCGTATCCTACCACAGAAGACAGTCCTCCCCTCGTCGATAGCCTCCTTTAAGGCGAGGAATCACACGCGTATCCTACCACAGAAGACAGTCCTCCCCTCGTCGATAGCCTCCTTTAAGGCGAGGCATCACACGTGTATCCTACCACACAAGACAGTCCTCCCCTCCTCGATAGCCTCCTTTAAGGCGAGGAATCACACGTGTATCCTACCACAGAAGACAGTCCTAGCCTCGTTTAAGGTGAGGAATCACACGTGTATCCTACCACAGAAGACAGTCCTCCCCTCGTCGATAGCCTCCTTTAAGGCGAGGAATCACACGTGTATCCTACCACAGAAGACAGTCCTCCCCTCGTCGATAGCCTCCTTTAAGGCGAGGAATCACACGTGTATCCTACCACAGAAGACAGTCCTCCCCTCGTCGATAGCCTCCTTTAAGGCGAGGAATCACACGTGTATCCTACCACAGAAGGTTTTTGATATCTGCCACATCCCCTTTAAATTAGCTGTTGTATTGTGGGAGGGGGGAAAAAAGCATGGACACATTTAAAAACAATATGCTACCTCTCCTTTATTTAGAAAATATCTTGTTCAAATAACTTTATTTGTTTTGAGTATTTTAATTTTGGGGTTCACCCCCGGTAAACATAATTTCACACGCAAGTGGAGAAAGAGCTTCTCATTTCATACAAGCACATTTTCGTTCGCTCTCCTAGCCGCCTCTCCTTGATTACCTTTGACCTTTTTCCAAAAGGAGGCCAGAGAGGACACAGGAGTCGAACACAAACCAAGAGAGAAAAAAGCTTTGGTCAAAAATCTCTCCCCAAAAAAACGTTGGTCATCCTCCATTTTAAGAAACAAACAAGACTGTAGATGAAAGTCGAGGGCCGTGTCGTCAAGGCGACTGCCGTCTGACTGTTCTACAAATCATCAGAAATAACCACTCTTTAGTATTATTTCTAGATCAGTAAGTCAGTAACAATTTACCCATGATGCACGGCGGTTTCGATCCTCTCGGTGCATCTGCAACAGCCCGAAAGTAGGACACTAACGTGGCTTTCTAAAGAGCAGGAATCAGATCAACATGGCAGTCGTAAATAAATATGCGTCTAAACTCCCATATATCAACCTCAGGACAATAATATAATATCATGAGTACACATTGTACAATCAATTAGCGAGAGAGAAACTCAAATATTACATTTGTTTCTATATATATCAACTTTGTACACATAAAACAGGAACCAATTTGCCAGGATTTAAGTCAAATCAAATTTTATTGGTCACATGGTTAGCAGATGTTATTGGTCACATACACATAGCAGATGTTAATGTGAGTGTAGCGAAATGCTTGTGCTTCTAGTTCCAACAGTGCAGTAATATCTAACAAGTAATCTAACAATTGCACCCCAAGGAGACCAAGCTAGTCTATTGAGATGCACCCCTAGGAGACCAAGCTAGTCTATTGAGATGCACCCCTAGGAGACCAAGCTAGTCTATTGAGATGCACCCCTAGGAGACCAAGCTAGTCTATTGAGATGCACCCCAAGGAGACCAAGCTAGTCTACTGAGATGCACCCCTAGGAGACCAAGCTAGTCTATTGAGATGCACCCCTAGGAGACCAAGCTAGTCTACTGAGATGCACCCCTAGGAGACCAAGCTAGTCTATTGAGATGCACCCCAAGGAGACCAAGCTAGTCTATTGAGATGCACCCCTAGGAGACCAAGCTAGTCTATTGAGATGCACCCCTAGGAGACCAAGCTAGTCTATTGAGATGCACCCCTAGGAGACCAAGCTAGTCTATTGAGATGCACCCCTAGGAGACCAAGCTAGTCTATTGAGATGCACCCCTAGGAGACCAAGCTAGTCTATTGAGATGCACCCCAAGGAGACCAAGCTAGTCTATTGAGATGCACCCCTAGGAGACCAAGCTAGTCTATTGAGATACACCCCTAGGAGACCAAGCTAGTCCATTGAGATGCACCCCTAGGAGACCAAGCTAGTCTATTGAGATGCACCCCTAGGAGACCAAGCTAGTCTATTGAGATGCACCCCTAGGAGACCAAGCTAGTCTATTGAGATGCACCCCTAGGAGACCAAGCTAGTCTATTGAGATGCACCCCTAGGAGACCAAGCTGTTCTATTGAGATGCACCCCTAGGAGACCAAGCTAGTCTACTGAGATGCACCCCTAGGAGACCAAGCTGTTCTATTGAGATGCACCCCTAGGAGACCAAGCTAGTCTATTGAGATACACCCCTAGGAGACCAAGCTAGTCTATTGAGATACACCCCTAGGAGACCAAGCTAGTCTATTGAGATGCACCCCTAGGAGACCAAGCTAGTCTATTGAGATGCACCCCTAGGAGACCAAGCTAGTCTATTGAGATGTACCCCTAGGAGACCAAGCACCTCTATTGAGATGCACCCCTAGGAGACCAAGCTAGTCTATTGAGATGCACCCCTAGGAGACCAAGCTAGTCTATTGAGATGCACCCCAAGGAGACCAAGCTAGTCTACTGAGACGCACCCCAAGGAGACCAAGCTAGTCTACTGAGATGCACCCCTAGGAGACCAAGCTAGTCTATTGAGATGCACCCCTAGGAGACCAAGCTAGTCTATTGAGATGCACCCCTAGGAGACCAAGCTAGTCTATTGAGATGCACCCCTAGGAGACCAAGCTAGTCTATTGAGATGCACCCCAAGGAGACCAAGCTAGTCTACTGAGACGCACCCCAAGGAGACCAAGCTAGTCTACTGAGATGCACCCCTAGGAGACCAAGCTAGTCTATTGAGATGCACCCCTAGGAGACCAAGCTAGTCTATTGAGATGCACCCCTAGGAGACCAAGCTAGTCTATTGAGATGCACCCCTAGGAGCCCAAGCTAGTCTATTGAGATGCACCCCTAGGAGACCAAGCTATTCTATTGAGATGCACCCCTAGGAGACCAAGCTAGTCTATTGAGATGCACCCCTAGGAGACCAAGCTAGTCTATTGAGATGCACCCCTAGGAGACCAAGCTAGTCTACTGAGACGCACCCCAAGGAGACCAAGCTAGTCTATTGAGGTGCACCCCTAGGAGACCAAGCTAGTCTATTGAGATGCACCCCTAGGAGACCAAGCTAGTCTATTGAGATGCACCCCTAGCAGACAGAACTATACTATTAAGATGCACCCCTAGGAGACCAAGCTAGTCTATTGAGATGCACCCCTAGGAGACCAAGCTAGTCTATTGAGATGCACCCCTAGGAGACTAAGCTAGTCTATTGAGATGCACCCCTAGGAGACCAAGCTAGTCTATTGAGATGCACCCCTAGGAGACCAAGCTAGTCTATTGAGATGCACCCCTAGGAGACCAAGCTAGTCTATTGAGATGCACCCCTAGGAGACAGAACTAGTCTACTGAGATGCACCCCTAGGAGACCAAGCTAGTCTATTGAGATGCACCCCTAGGAGACCAAGCTAGTCTATTGAGATGCACCCCTAGGAGACCAAGCTAGTCTATTGAGATGCACCCCTAGGAGACCAAGCTAGTCTATTGAGATGCACCCCTAGGAGACCAAGCAAGTCTATTGAGATGGACCCCTAGGAGACCAAGCTAGTCTATTGAAATGCACCCCTAGGAGACAGAACTAGTCTATTGAGATGCACCCCTAGGAGACCAAGCTAGTCTATTGAGATGCACCCCTAGGAGACCAAGCTGTTCTACTGAGATGCACCCCTAGGAGACCAAGCTAGTCTATTGAGATGCACCCCTAGGAGACCAAGCTAGTCTATTGAGATGCACCCCAAGGAGACCAAGCTAGTCTATTGAGATGCACCCCAAGGAGACCAAGCTAGTCTATTGAGATGCACCCCTAGGAGACCAAGCTAGTCTATTGAGATGCACCCCTAGGAGACCAAGCTAGTCTATTGAGATACACCCCAAGGAGACCAAGCTAGTCTATTGAGATGCACCCCAGTCTATTGAGATGCACCCCTAGGAGACCAAGCTATTCTATTGAGATGCACCCCTAGGAGACCAAGCTAGTCTATTGAGATGCACCCCTAGGAGACCAAGCTAGTCTATTGAGATGCACCCCAAGGAGACCAAGCTAGTCTATTGAGATGCACCCCTAGGAGACCAAGCTAGTCTATTGAGATGCACCCCTAGGAGACCAAGCTAGTCTATTGAGATGCACCCCTAGGAGACCAAACTAGTCTATTGAGATGCACCCCTAGGAGACCAAGCTAGTCTATTGAGATGCACCCCAAGGAGACCAAGCTAGTCTATTGAGATGCACCCCTAGGAGACCAAGCTAGTCTATTGAGATGCACCCCTAGGAGACCAAGCTAGTCTACTGAGATGCACCCCTAGGAGACCAAGCTAGTCTATTGAGATGCACCCCTAGGATACAGAACTAGTCTATTGAGATGCACCCCTAGGAGACCAAGCTAGTCTATTGAGATGCACCCCTAGGAGACCAAGCTAGTCTATTGAGATGCACCCCAAGGAGACCAAGCTAGTCTATTGAGATGCACCCCTAGGAGACCAAGCTAGTCTATTGAGATGCACCCCTAGGAGACCAAGCTAGTCTATTGAGATGCACCCCTAGGAGACCAAGCTAGTCTATTGAGATGCACCCCTAGGAGACCAAGCTAGTCTATTGAGATGCACCCCAAGGAGACCAAGCTAGTCTATTGAGATGCACCCCTAGGAGACCAAGCTAGTCTACTGAGATGCACCCCTAGGAGACCAAGCTAGTCTATTGAGATGCACCCCAAGGAGACCAAGCTAGTCTATTGAGATCCACCCCTAGGAGACCAAGCTAGTCTATTGAGATGCACCCCTAGGAGACCAAGCTAGTCTATTGAGATGCACCCCTAGGAGACCAAGCTAGTCTATTGAGATGCACCCCAAGGAGACCAAGCTAGTCTATTGAGATGCACCCCTAGGAGACCAAGCTAGTCTATTGAGATGCACCCCAAGGAGACCAAGCTAGTCTATTGAGATGCACCCCTAGGAGACCAAGCTAGTCTATTGAGATGCACCCTAGTCTATTGAGATGCACCCCTAGGAGACCAAGCTAGTCTATTAAGATGCACCCCTAGGAGACCAAGCTAGTCTATTGAGATGCACCCCTAGGAGACCAAGCTAGTCTATTGAGATGCACCCCTAGGAGACCAAGCTAGTCTATTGAGATGCACCCCTAGGAGACCAAGCTAGTCTATTGAGATGCACCCCTAGGAGACCAAGCTAGTCTATTGAGATGCACCCCAAGGAGACCAAGCTAGTCTATTGAGATGCACCCCTAGGAGACCAAGCTAGTCTATTGAGATGCACCCCTAGGAGACCAAGCTAGTCTATTGAGATGCACCCCTAGGAGACCAAGCTAGTCTATTGAGATGCACCCCTAGGAGACCAAGCTAGTCTATTGAGATGCACCCCTAGGAGACCAAGCTAGTCTATTGAGATGCACCCCTAGGAGACCAAGCTAGTCTATTGAGATGCACCCCTAGGAGACCAAGCTAGTCTATTGAGATGCACCCCAAGGAGACCAAGCTAGTCTATTGAGATGCACCCCTAGGAGACCAAGCTAGTCTATTGAGATGCACCCCTAGGAGACCAAGCTAGTCTATTGAGATGCACCCCTAGGAGACCAAGCTAGTCTATTGAGATGCACCCCAAGGAGACCAAGCTAGTCTATTGAGATGCACCCCAAGGAGACCAAGCTAGTCTATTGAGATGCACCCCTAGGAGACCAAGCTAGTCTATTGAGATGCACCCCTAGGAGACCAAGCTAGTCTATTGAGATGCACCCCTAGGAGACCAAGCTAGTCTATTGAGATGCACCCCTAGGAGACCAAGCTAGTCTATTGAGATACACCCCTAGGAGACCAAGCTAGTCTATTGAGATGCACCCCTAGGAGACCAAGCTAGTCTATTGAGATGCAACTCTAGGAGACCAAGCTAGTCTATTGAGATGCACCCCTAGGAGACCAAGCTAGTCTATGCACCCCTAGGAGACCAAGCTAGTCTATGCACCCCTAGGAGACCAAGCTAGTCTATGCACCCCTAGGAGACCAAGCTAGTCTATGCACCCCTAGGAGACCAAGCTAGTCTACTGAGATGCACCCCTAGGAGACCAAGCTGTTCTATTGAGATGCACCCCTAGGAGACCAAGCTAGTCTATTGAGATACACCCCTAGGAGACCAAGCTAGTCTATTGAGATACACCCCTAGGAGACCAAGCTAGTCTATTGAGATGCACCCCTAGGAGACCAAGCTAGTCTATTGAGATGCACCCCTAGGAGACCAAGCTAGTCTATTGAGATGTACCCCTAGGAGACCAAGCACCTCTATTGAGATGCACCCCTAGGAGACCAAGCTAGTCTATTGAGATGCACCCCTAGGAGACCAAGCTAGTCTATTGAGATGCACCCCAAGGAGACCAAGCTAGTCTACTGAGACGCACCCCAAGGAGACCAAGCTAGTCTACTGAGATGCACCCCTAGGAGACCAAGCTAGTCTATTGAGATGCACCCCTAGGAGACCAAGCTAGTCTATTGAGATGCACCCCTAGGAGACCAAGCTAGTCTATTGAGATGCACCCCTAGGAGACCAAGCTAGTCTATTGAGATGCACCCCAAGGAGACCAAGCTAGTCTACTGAGACGCACCCCAAGGAGACCAAGCTAGTCTACTGAGATGCACCCCTAGGAGACCAAGCTAGTCTATTGAGATGCACCCCTAGGAGACCAAGCTAGTCTATTGAGATGCACCCCTAGGAGACCAAGCTAGTCTATTGAGATGCACCCCTAGGAGCCCAAGCTAGTCTATTGAGATGCACCCCTAGGAGACCAAGCTATTCTATTGAGATGCACCCCTAGGAGACCAAGCTAGTCTATTGAGATGCACCCCTAGGAGACCAAGCTAGTCTATTGAGATGCACCCCTAGGAGACCAAGCTAGTCTACTGAGACGCACCCCAAGGAGACCAAGCTAGTCTATTGAGGTGCACCCCTAGGAGACCAAGCTAGTCTATTGAGATGCACCCCTAGGAGACCAAGCTAGTCTATTGAGATGCACCCCTAGCAGACAGAACTATACTATTAAGATGCACCCCTAGGAGACCAAGCTAGTCTATTGAGATGCACCCCTAGGAGACCAAGCTAGTCTATTGAGATGCACCCCTAGGAGACTAAGCTAGTCTATTGAGATGCACCCCTAGGAGACCAAGCTAGTCTATTGAGATGCACCCCTAGGAGACCAAGCTAGTCTATTGAGATGCACCCCTAGGAGACCAAGCTAGTCTATTGAGATGCACCCCTAGGAGACAGAACTAGTCTACTGAGATGCACCCCTAGGAGACCAAGCTAGTCTATTGAGATGCACCCCTAGGAGACCAAGCTAGTCTATTGAGATGCACCCCTAGGAGACCAAGCTAGTCTATTGAGATGCACCCCTAGGAGACCAAGCTAGTCTATTGAGATGCACCCCTAGGAGACCAAGCAAGTCTATTGAGATGGACCCCTAGGAGACCAAGCTAGTCTATTGAAATGCACCCCTAGGAGACAGAACTAGTCTATTGAGATGCACCCCTAGGAGACCAAGCTAGTCTATTGAGATGCACCCCTAGGAGACCAAGCTGTTCTACTGAGATGCACCCCTAGGAGACCAAGCTAGTCTATTGAGATGCACCCCTAGGAGACCAAGCTAGTCTATTGAGATGCACCCCAAGGAGACCAAGCTAGTCTATTGAGATGCACCCCAAGGAGACCAAGCTAGTCTATTGAGATGCACCCCTAGGAGACCAAGCTAGTCTATTGAGATGCACCCCTAGGAGACCAAGCTAGTCTATTGAGATACACCCCAAGGAGACCAAGCTAGTCTATTGAGATGCACCCCAGTCTATTGAGATGCACCCCTAGGAGACCAAGCTATTCTATTGAGATGCACCCCTAGGAGACCAAGCTAGTCTATTGAGATGCACCCCTAGGAGACCAAGCTAGTCTATTGAGATGCACCCCAAGGAGACCAAGCTAGTCTATTGAGATGCACCCCTAGGAGACCAAGCTAGTCTATTGAGATGCACCCCTAGGAGACCAAGCTAGTCTATTGAGATGCACCCCTAGGAGACCAAACTAGTCTATTGAGATGCACCCCTAGGAGACCAAGCTAGTCTATTGAGATGCACCCCAAGGAGACCAAGCTAGTCTATTGAGATGCACCCCTAGGAGACCAAGCTAGTCTATTGAGATGCACCCCTAGGAGACCAAGCTAGTCTACTGAGATGCACCCCTAGGAGACCAAGCTAGTCTATTGAGATGCACCCCTAGGATACAGAACTAGTCTATTGAGATGCACCCCTAGGAGACCAAGCTAGTCTATTGAGATGCACCCCTAGGAGACCAAGCTAGTCTATTGAGATGCACCCCAAGGAGACCAAGCTAGTCTATTGAGATGCACCCCTAGGAGACCAAGCTAGTCTATTGAGATGCACCCCTAGGAGACCAAGCTAGTCTATTGAGATGCACCCCTAGGAGACCAAGCTAGTCTATTGAGATGCACCCCTAGGAGACCAAGCTAGTCTATTGAGATGCACCCCAAGGAGACCAAGCTAGTCTATTGAGATGCACCCCTAGGAGACCAAGCTAGTCTACTGAGATGCACCCCTAGGAGACCAAGCTAGTCTATTGAGATGCACCCCAAGGAGACCAAGCTAGTCTATTGAGATCCACCCCTAGGAGACCAAGCTAGTCTATTGAGATGCACCCCTAGGAGACCAAGCTAGTCTATTGAGATGCACCCCTAGGAGACCAAGCTAGTCTATTGAGATGCACCCCAAGGAGACCAAGCTAGTCTATTGAGATGCACCCCTAGGAGACCAAGCTAGTCTATTGAGATGCACCCCAAGGAGACCAAGCTAGTCTATTGAGATGCACCCCTAGGAGACCAAGCTAGTCTATTGAGATGCACCCTAGTCTATTGAGATGCACCCCTAGGAGACCAAGCTAGTCTATTAAGATGCACCCCTAGGAGACCAAGCTAGTCTATTGAGATGCACCCCTAGGAGACCAAGCTAGTCTATTGAGATGCACCCCTAGGAGACCAAGCTAGTCTATTGAGATGCACCCCTAGGAGACCAAGCTAGTCTATTGAGATGCACCCCTAGGAGACCAAGCTAGTCTATTGAGATGCACCCCAAGGAGACCAAGCTAGTCTATTGAGATGCACCCCTAGGAGACCAAGCTAGTCTATTGAGATGCACCCCTAGGAGACCAAGCTAGTCTATTGAGATGCACCCCTAGGAGACCAAGCTAGTCTATTGAGATGCACCCCTAGGAGACCAAGCTAGTCTATTGAGATGCACCCCTAGGAGACCAAGCTAGTCTATTGAGATGCACCCCTAGGAGACCAAGCTAGTCTATTGAGATGCACCCCTAGGAGACCAAGCTAGTCTATTGAGATGCACCCCAAGGAGACCAAGCTAGTCTATTGAGATGCACCCCTAGGAGACCAAGCTAGTCTATTGAGATGCACCCCTAGGAGACCAAGCTAGTCTATTGAGATGCACCCCTAGGAGACCAAGCTAGTCTATTGAGATGCACCCCAAGGAGACCAAGCTAGTCTATTGAGATGCACCCCAAGGAGACCAAGCTAGTCTATTGAGATGCACCCCTAGGAGACCAAGCTAGTCTATTGAGATGCACCCCTAGGAGACCAAGCTAGTCTATTGAGATGCACCCCTAGGAGACCAAGCTAGTCTATTGAGATGCACCCCTAGGAGACCAAGCTAGTCTATTGAGATACACCCCTAGGAGACCAAGCTAGTCTATTGAGATGCACCCCTAGGAGACCAAGCTAGTCTATTGAGATGCAACTCTAGGAGACCAAGCTAGTCTATTGAGATGCACCCCTAGGAGACCAAGCTAGTCTATGCACCCCTAGGAGACCAAGCTAGTCTATGCACCCCTAGGAGACCAAGCTAGTCTATGCACCCCTAGGAGACCAAGCTAGTCTATGCACCCCTAGGAGACCAAGCTAGTCTATTGAGATGCACCCCTAGGAGACCAAGCTAGTCTATTGAGATGCACCCCTAGGAGACCAAGCTAGTCTATTGAGATGCACCCCTAGGAGACCAAGCTAGTCTATTGAGATGCACCCCTAGGAGACCAAGCTAGTCTAGTGAGATGCACCCCTAGGAGACCAAGCTAGTCTATTGAGATGCACCCCAAGGAGACCAAGCTAGTCTATTGAGATGCACCCCTAGGAGACCAAGCTAGTCTATTGAGATGCACCCCTAGGAGACCAAGCTAGTCTATTGAGATGCACCCCTAGGAGACCAAGCTAGTCTATTGAGATGCACCCCAAGGAGACCAAGCTAGTCTATTGAGATGCACCCCTAGGAGACCAAGCTAGTCTACTGAGATGCACCCCTAGGAGACCAAGCTAGTCTATTGAGATGCACCCCAAGGAGACCAAGCTAGTCTATTGAGATCCACCCCTAGGAGACCAAGCTAGTCTATTGAGATGCACCCCTAGGAGACCAAGCTAGTCTATTGAGATGCACCCCTAGGAGACCAAGCTAGTCTATTGAGATGCACCCCAAGGAGACCAAGCTAGTCTATTGAGATGCACCCCTAGGAGACCAAGCTAGTCTATTGAGATGCACCCCAAGGAGACCAAGCTAGTCTATTGAGATGCACCCCTAGGAGACCAAGCTAGTCTATTGAGATGCACCCTAGTCTATTGAGATGCACCCCTAGGAGACCAAGCTAGTCTATTAAGATGCACCCCTAGGAGACCAAGCTAGTCTATTGAGATGCACCCCTAGGAGACCAAGCTAGTCTATTGAGATGCACCCCTAGGAGACCAAGCTAGTCTATTGAGATGCACCCCTAGGAGACCAAGCTAGTCTATTGAGATGCACCCCAAGGAGACCAAGCTAGTCTATTGAGATGCACCCCTAGGAGACCAAGCTAGTCTATTGAGATGCACCCCTAGGAGACCAAGCTAGTCTATTGAGATGCACCCCTAGGAGACCAAGCTAGTCTATTGAGATGCACCCCTAGGAGACCAAGCTAGTCTATTGAGATGCACCCCTAGGAGACCAAGCTAGTCTATTGAGATGCACCCCTAGGAGACCAAGCTAGTCTATTGAGATGCACCCCTAGGAGACCAAGCTAGTCTATTGAGATGCACCCCTAGGAGACCAAGCCAGTCTATTGAGATGCACCCCTAGGAGACCAAGCTAGTCTGCTGAGATGCACCCCTAGGAGGCCAAGCTAGTCTATTGAGATGCACCCCAAGGAGACCAAGCTAGTCTATTGAGATGCACCCCTAGGAGACCAAGCTAGTCTATTGAGATGCACCCCTAGGAGACCAAGCTAGTCTATTGAGATGCACCCCTAGGAGACCAAGCCAGTCTATTGAGATGCACCCCTAGGAGACCAAGCCAGTCTATTGAGATGCACCCCTAGGAGACCAAGCTAGTCTATTGAGATGCACCCCTAGGAGACCAAGCTAGTCTATTGAGATGCACCCCTAGGAGACAGAACTAGACTATTAAGATGCACCCCTAGGAGACCAAGCTATTCTATTGAGATGCACCCCTAGGAGACCAAGCTAGTCTATTGAGATGCACCCCTTGGAGACCAAGCTAGTCTATTGAGATGCACCCTTAGGAGACCAAGCTAGTCTATTGAGATGCACCCCTAGGAGACCAAGCTAGTCTATTGAGATGCACCCCTACGAGACCAAGCTAGTCTATTGAGATGCACCCCAAGGAGACCAAGCTAGTCTATTGAGATGCACCCCTAGGAGACCAAGCTAGTCTATTGAGATGGACCCCTAGGAGACCAAGCTAGTCTATTGAGATGCACCCCTAGGAGACCAAGCTAGTCTATTGAGATGCACCCCTAGGAGACCAAGCTAGTCTATTGAGATGCACCCCTAGGAGACCAAGCTAGTCTATTGAGATGCACCCCTAGGAGACCAAGCTAGTCTATTGAGATGCACCCCTAGGAGACCAAGCTAGTCTATTGAGATGCACCCCTAGGAGACCAAGCTAGTCTATTGAGATGCACCCCTAGGAGACCAAGCTAGTCTATTGAGATGCACCCCTAGGAGACCAAGCTAGTCTATTGAGATGCACCCCTAGGAGACCAAGCTAGTCTATTGAGATGCACCCCTAGGAGACCAAGCTAGTCTATTGAGATGCACCCCAAGGAGACCAAGCTAGTCTATTGAGATGGACCCCAAGGAGACCAAGCTAGTCTATTGAGATGCACCCCTAGGAGACCAAGCTAGTCTATTGAGATGCACCCCTAGGAGACCAAGCTAGTCTATTGAGATGCACCCCTAGGAGACCAAGCTAGTCTATTGAGATGCACCCCTAGGAGACCAAGCTAGTCTATTGAGATGCACCCCTAGGAGACCAAGCTAGTCTATTGAGATGCACCCCTAGAAGACCAAGCTAGTCTACTGAGATGCACCCCTAGGAGACCAAGCTAGTCTACTGAGATGCACCCCTAGGAGACCAAGCTAGTCTACTGAGATGCACCCCTAGGAGACCAAGCTAGTCTACTGAGATGCACCCCTAGGAGACCAAGCGAGTCTATTGAGATGCACCCCTAGGAGACCAAGCTAGTCTATGCACCCTAGGAGACAAAGCTAGTCTATTGAGATGCACCCCTAGGAGACCAAGCTAGTCTATTGAGATGCACCCCTAGGAGACCAAGCTAGTCTATTGAGATGCACCCCTAGGAGACCAAGCTAGTCTATTGAGATGCACCCCTAGGAGACCAAGCTAGTCTATTGAGATGCACCCCTAGGAGACCAAGCTAGTCTATTGAGATGCACCCCTAGGAGACCAAGCTAGTCTATTGAGATGCACCCCTAGGAGACCAAGCTAGTCTACTGAGACGCACCCCAAGGAGACCAAGCTAGTCTATTGAGGTGCACCCCTAGGAGACCAAGCTAGTCTATTGAGATGCACCCCTAGGAGACCAAGCTAGTCTATTGAGATGCACCCCTAGCAGACAGAACTATACTATTAAGATGCACCCCTAGGAGACCAAGCTAGTCTATTGAGATGCACCCCTAGGAGACCAAGCTAGTCTATTGAGATGCACCCCTAGGAGACCAAGCTAGTCTATTGAGATGCACCCCTAGGAGACCAAGCTAGTCTATTGAGATGCACCCCTAGGAGACTAAGCTAGTCTATTGAGATGCACCCCTAGGAGACCAAGCTAGTCTACTGAGATGCACCCCTAGGAGACCAAGCTAGTCTACTGAGATGCACCCCTAGGAGACCAAGCTAGTCTATTGAGATGCACCCCTAGGAGACCAAGCTAGTCTATTGAGATGCACCCCTAGGAGACCAAGCTAGTCTATTGAGATGCACCCCTAGGAGACCAAGCTAGTCTATTGAGATGCACCCCTAGGAGACCAAGCTAGTCTATTGAGATGCACCCCTAGGAGACCAAGCTAGTCTATTGAGATGCACCCCTAGGAGACCAAGCTAGTCTATTGAGATGCACCCCTAGGAGACTAAGCTAGTCTATTGAGATGCACCCCTAGGAGACCAAGCTAGTCTATTGAGATGCACCCCTAGGAGACCAAGCTAGTCTATTGAGATGCACCCCTAGGAGACCAAGCTAGTCTATTGAGATGCACCCCTAGGAGACCAAGCTAGTCTACTGAGATGCACCCCTAGGAGACCAAGCTAGTCTATTGAGATACACCCCTAGGAGACCAAGCTAATCTATTGAGATTCACCCCAGTCTATTGAGATGCACCCCTAGGAGACCAAGCTAGTCTATTGAGATGCACCCCAAGGAGACCAAGCTAGTCTATTGAGATGCACCCCAAGGAGACCAAGCTAGTCTATTGAGATGCACCCCTAGGAGACCAAGCTAGTCTATTGAGATGCACCCCTAGGAGACCAAGCTAGTCTATTGAGATGCACCCCTAGGAGACCAAGCTAGTCTATTGAGATGCACCCCAAGGAGACCAAGCTAGTCTATTGAGATGCACCCCAAGGAGACCAAGCTAGTCTATTGAGATGCACCCCTAGGAGACCAAGCTAGTCTATTGAGATGCACCCCTAGGAGACCAAGCTAGTCTATTGAGATGCACCCCTAGGAGACCAAGCTAGTCTATTGAGATGCACCCCTAGGAGACCAAGCTAGTCTATTGAGATACACCCCTAGGAGACCAAGCTAGTCTATTGAGATGCACCCCTAGGAGACCAAGCTAGTCTATTGAGATGCAACTCTAGGAGACCAAGCTAGTCTATTGAGATGCACCCCTAGGAGACCAAGCTAGTCTATGCACCCCTAGGAGACCAAGCTAGTCTATGCACCCCTAGGAGACCAAGCTAGTCTATGCACCCCTAGGAGACCAAGCTAGTCTATGCACCCCTAGGAGACCAAGCTAGTCTATTGAGATGCACCCCTAGGAGACCAAGCTAGTCTATTGAGATGCACCCCTAGGAGACCAAGCTAGTCTATTGAGATGCACCCCTAGGAGACCAAGCTAGTCTATTGAGATGCACCCCTAGGAGACCAAGCTAGTCTAGTGAGATGCACCCCTAGGAGACCAAGCTAGTCTATTGAGATGCACCCCAAGGAGACCAAGCTAGTCTATTGAGATGCACCCCTAGGAGACCAAGCTAGTCTATTGAGATGCACCCCTAGGAGACCAAGCTAGTCTATTGAGATGCACCCCTAGGAGACCAAGCTAGTCTATTGAGATGCACCCCTAGTAACAGTCAGACAGGACCTAATAACAGTCAGACAGGACCTAATAACAGTCAGACAGGACCTAATAACAGACAGACAGGACCTAATAACAGACAGACAGGACCTAATAACAGACAGACAGGACCTAATAACAGACAGTCTTTTAGAAATATAATCCTTTATTCCACATATGCACACACAGAGAGAGACCACTGGTACCATTCAACGACAGCAGCACCAAAACCACAACAAGACTAATAAAAAAACACACAGGTGGTCAAAGCTGACAACAATCCATCCCTCTTCTTCTTCTCTCCCGTGGTTTTCTTCAGGCTGAGGTGAGTTGGTCCAGGTTGTCGTGGGAGCGGCTGGAGAGGTGAGCCTCCAGGATCTCTCCGAACAGGCCCCTCTTCAGCAGGCTGTAGGCCATGGGCAGCAGTTGTCTGATCACCTTATAGAAGTACTGGGGGACATAGGAAACTGAGGTCAGACAGACACACAATGGAAGACAGGAAACTGAGGTCAGACACACAATGGAAGACAGGAAACTGAGAGTCAGACAGACACACAATGGAAGACAGGAAACTGAGAGTCAGACAGACACACAATGGAAGACAGGAAACAGAGGGTCAGACAGACACACAATGGAAGACAGGAAACTGAGGTCAGACAGACACACAATGGAAGACAGGAAACAGAGAGTCAGACAGACACACAATGGAAGACAGGAAACAGACAGACACACAATGGAAGACAGGAAACAGAGTCAGACAGACACACAATGGAAGACAGGAAACAGAGGGTCAGACAGACACACAATGGAAGACAGGAAACTGAGGTCAGACACACAATGGAAGACAGGAAACTGAGAGTCAGACAGACACACAATGGAAGACAGGAAACTGAGGTCAGACACACAATGGAAGACAGGAAACTGAGAGTCAGACAGACACACAATGGAAGACAGGAAACAGAGTCAGACAGACACACAATGGAAGACAGGAAACTGAGGGTCAGACAGACACACAATAGAAGACAGGAAACAGAGTCAGACAGACACACAATGGAAGACAGGAAACGGAGAGTCAGACAGACACACAATGGAAGACAGGAAACGGAGTCAGACAGACACACAATGGAAGACAGGAAACTGAGGGTCAGACAGACACACAATGGAAGACAGGAAACAGAGAGTCAGACAGACACACAATGGAAGACAGGAAACAGACAGACACACAATGGAAGACAGGAAACGGAGGCAGACAGACACACAATGGAAGACAGGAAACAGAGTCAGACAGACACACAATGGAAGACAGGAAACGGAGGCAGACACACAATGGAAGACAGGAAACGGAGGCAGACAGACACACAATGGAAGACAGGAAACGGAGGCAGACACACAATAGAAGACAGGAAACAGACAGACACACAATGGAAGACAGGAAACTGAGGTCAGACAGACACACAATGGAAGACAGGAAACAGACAGACACACAATGGAAGACAGGAAACTGAGGTCAGTCAGACACACAATGGAAGACAGGAAACTGAGAGTCAGACAGACACACAATGGAAGACAGGAAACTGAGGGTCAGACAGACACACAATAGAAGACAGGAAACTGAGAGTCAGACAGACACACAATGGAAGACAGGAAACAGAGTCAGACAGACACACAATGGAAGACAGGACACAGAGAGTCAGACAGACACACAATGGAAGACAGGAAACTGAGAGTCAGACAGACACACAATGGAAGACAGGACACAGAGAGTCAGACAGACACACAATAGAAGACAGGAAACTGAGAGTCAGACAGACACACAATGGAAGACAGGACACAGAGAGTCAGACAGACACACAATGGAAGACAGGAAACAGAGTCAGACAGACACACAATAGAAGACAGGATCCAGAGAGTCAGACAGACACACAATGGAAGACAGGAAACAGACAGACACACAATAGAAGACAGGAAACAGAGTCAGACAGACACACAATGGAAGACAGGAAACTGAGAGTCAGACAGACACACAATGGAAGACAGGAAACTGAGGGTCAGACAGACTATGTGTGTGTGTGTCTGTCTATCTGTAATAGTGAGAGCGTACGTGTGATCCGTAACAGAACAGGTCTATGTGTGTGTGTGTGTGTGTGTGTGTGTGTGTGTGTGTGTGTGTGTGTGTGTATAGTGTGAGAGCGTACGTGTGATCCGTAACAGAACAGGTCTATGCCCAGCTCCAGTCCCATGTCTGTGTGTGTGTGTGTGTGTGTGTATGTATAGTGTGAGAGCGTACGTGTGATCCGTAACAGAACAGGTCTATGCCCAGCTCCAGTCCCATGTGTGTGTGTGTGTGTGTGTGTGTGTGTATAGTGTGAGAGCGTACGTGTGATCCGTAACAGAACAGGTCTATGCCCAGCTCCAGTCCCATGTGTGTGTGTGTGTGTGTGTGTGTGTGTATAGTGTGAGAGCGTACGTGTGATCCGTAACAGAACAGGTCTATGCCCAGCTCCAGTCCCATGTGTGTGTGTGTGTGTGTGTGTGTGTGTGTGTATAGTGTGAGAGCGTACGTGTGATCCGTAACAGAACAGGTCTATGCCCAGCTCCAGTCCCATGTGTGTGTGTGTGTCTGTCTATCTGTAATAGTGAGAGCGTACGTGTGATCCGTAGCAGAAGAGGTCTATGCCCAGCTCCAGTCCCATGTGTGTGTGTGTGTCTGTCTATCTGTAATAGTGAGAGCGTACGTGTGATCCGTAGCAGAAGAGGTCTATGCCCAGCTCCAGTCCCATGCCGTAGTCACACTCGTCGTTAGCGAACTGAACAAAGGTCATCATCTCCTGCAGCGGGCCAAAAGCCTTCATCCTGTCTTCATCACACCTGGCCTCCGCTATAGCCTTACACAGCCTCTTCAGACTCGCTACACACACACACACACACACACACACACACACACACACACACACACACACACACACACACACACACACACCAGATAATATAGTAAATCAGGGGGGAGAGGAGAGGTTGGGGGGAGAGGAGAGGTTGGGGGGGAGAGGAGAGGTTGGGGGGAGAGGAGAGGTTGGGGGGAGAGGAGAGGTTGGGGGGGAGAGGAGAGGTTGGGGGGGAGAGGAGAGGTTGGGGGGAGAGGAGAGGTTGGGGGAGAGAGGACCTTACATAGTGTGAATAACATTAATTCTGAAAGTGTTTCTGAAACCTGTTCCACATTCAACTCCTCTTGGGCTAATAATTAGAGAGTTCTAGAGTATTCTACAGTGGTATGGAGTATTCGAGTGGTTCTAGAGTATTCTACAATGGTATGGAGTGTTCTGGAGTATTCGAGTGGTTCTAGAGTATTCTACAGTGGTATGGAGTGTTCTGGAGCATTTGAGTGGTTCTAGAGTATTCTACAGCGTTCTGGAGTATTCGAGTGGTTCTAGAGTATTCTACAATGGTATGGAATGTTCTGGAGTATTCGAGTGGTTCTAGAGTATTCTACAGTGGTATGGAGTGTTCTGGAGCATTTGAGTGGTTCTAGAGTATTCTACAGTGGTATGGAATGTTCTGGAGTATTCGAGTGGTTCTAGAGTATTCTACAGTGGTATGGCGTGTTCTGGAGCATTCGAGTGGTTCTAGAGTATTCTACAGTGTTCTGGAGTATTCGAGTGGTTCTAGAGTTTTCTACAGCGTTCTGGAGTATTCGAGTGGTTCTAGAGTATTCTACAGTGGTATGGAGTGTTCTGGAGCATTCGAGTGGTTCTAGAGTATTCTACAGTGGTATGGAGTATTCAAGTGGTTCTAGAGTATTCTACAGTGGTATGGAGTGGTATGGAGTATTCAAGTGGTTCTAGAGTATTCTACAGTGGTATGGAGTGTTCTGGAGTATTCGAGTGGTTCTAGAGTATTCTACAGTGGTATGGAGTATTCGAGTGGTTCTAGAGTATTCTACAGTGGTATGGAGTGTTCTGGAGCATTCGAGTGGTTCTAGAGTATTCTACAGTGGTATGGAATGTTCTGGAGTATTCGAGTGGTTCTAGAGCACTCTACAGTGGTATGGAGTATTCGAGTGGTTCTAGAGAATTCTACAGTGGTATGGAGTGTTCAAGTGGTTCTAGAGTATTCTACAGTGGTATGGAGTGTTCTGGAGCGTTCTAGAGTATTCTACAGTGGTATGGAGTGTTCTGGAGTATTCGAGTGGTTCTAGAGTATTCTACAGTGGTATGGCGTGTTCTGGAGCATTCGAGTGGTTCTAGAGTATTCTACAGTGTTCTGGAGTATTCGAGTGGTTCTAGAGTATTCTACAGTGTTCTGGAGTATTCGAGTGGTTCTAGAGTATTCTACAGTGGTATGGAGTGTTCTGGAGCATTCGAGTGGTTCTAGAGTATTCTACAGTGGTATGGAGTATTTGAGTGGTTCTAGAGTATTCTACAGTGGTATGGAGTGTTCTGGAGTGTTCAAGTGGTTCTAGAGTATTCCACAGTGGTATGGCGTATTTGAGTGGTTCTAGAGTATTCTACAGTGGTATGGAGTGTTCTGGAGTATTCGAGAGGTTCTAGAGTATTCTACAGTGGTATGGAGTATTTGAGTGGTTCTAGAGTATTCTACAGTGGTATGGAGTGTTCTGGAGGATTCGAGTGGTTCTAGAGTATTCTACAGTGTTCTGGAGTATTTGAGTGGTTCTAGAGTATTCTACAGTGGTATGGAGTATTCTACAGTGTTCTGGAGTATTCGAGTGGTTCTAGAGTATTCTACAGTGGTATGGAGTATTCGAGTGGTTCTAGAGTATTCTACAGTGGTATGGAGTGTTCTGGAGTATTCGAGTGGTTCTAGAGTATTCTACAGTGGTATGGAGTATTTGAGTAGTTCTAGAGTATTCTACAGTGTTCTAGAGTATTCGAGTAGTTCTAGAGTATTCTACAGTGTTCTGGAGTATTTGAGTGGTTCTAGAGTATTCTATAGTGTTCTGGAGTATTCGAGTGGTTCTAGAGTATTCTACAGTGGTATGGAGTGTTCTGGAGCATTCGAGTGGTTCTAGAGTATTCTACAGTGGTATGGAGTGTTCTGGAGTATTCGAGAGGTTCTAGAGTATTCTACAGTGGTATGGAGTATTTGAGTAGTTCTAGAGTATTCTACAGTGGTATGGAGTGTTCTGGAGGATTCGAGTGGTTCTAGAGTATTCTACAGTGTTCTGGAGTATTTGAGTGGTTCTAGAGTATTCTACAGTGGTATGGAGTATTCTACAGTGTTCTGGAGTATTCGAGTGGTTCTAGAGTATTCTACAGTGGTATGGAGTATTCGAATGGTTCTAGAGTATTCTACATTGGTATGGAGTGTTCTGGAGCATTCGAGTGGTTCTAGAGTATTCTACAGTGTTCTGGAGTATTCGAGTGGTTGTAGAGTATTCTACAGTGGTATGGAGTGTTCTGGAGTATTCGAGTGGTTCTAGAGTATTCTACAGTGGTATGGAGTGTTCTGGAGTATTCGAGTGGTTCTAGAGTATTCTACAGTGGTATGGAGTGTTCTGGAGTATTCGAGTGGTTCTAGAGTATTCTACAGTGGTATGGAGTGTTCTGGAGTATTCGAGTGGTTCTACAGTATTCTACAGTGTTCTGGAGTATTCGAGTGGTTCTAGAGTATTCTACAGTGGTATGGAGTATTTGAGTGGTTCTAGAGTATTCTACAGTGGTATGGAGTGTTCTGGAGTATTTGAGTGGTTCTAGAGTATTCTACAGTGGTATGGAGTATTCTGGAGTATTTGAGTGGTTCTAGAGTATTCTACAGTGGTATGGAGTATTCTGGAGTATTTGAGTGGTTCTACAGTATTCTACAGTGGTATGGAGTATTTGAGTGGTTCTACAGTATTCTACAGTGGTATGGAGTATTTGAGTGGTTCTAGAGTATTCTACAGTGGTATGGAGTATTCTACAGTGGTATGGAGTGTTCTGGAGTATTTGAGTGGTTCTAGAGTATTCTACAGTGGTATGGAGTATTCTGGAGTATTTGAGTGGTTCTACAGTATTCTACAGTGGTATGGAGTATTTGAGTGGTTCTACAGTATTCTACAGTGGTATGGAGTATTTGAGTGGTTCTACAGTATTCTACAGTGGTATGGAGTATTTGAGTGGTTCTAGAGTATTCTACAGTGGTATGGAGTGTTCTGGAGTATTTGAGTGGTTCTAGAGTATTCTACAGTGGTATGGAGTGTTCTGGAGTATTTGAGTGGTTCTAGAGTATTCTACAGTGGTATGGAGTGTTCTGGAGTATTTGAGTGGTTCTAGAGTATTCTACAGTGGTATGGAGTGTTCTGGAGTATTCGAATGGTTCTAGAGTATTCTACAGTGGTATGGAGTGTTCTGGAGTATTTGAGTGGTTCTAGAGTATTCTACAGTGGTATGGAGTGGTATGGAGTATTCAAGTGGTTCTAGAGTATTCTACAGTGGTATGGAGTGTTCTGGAGTATTTGAGTGGTTCTAGAGTATTCTACAGTGGTATGGAGTGTTCTGGAGTATTCGAGTGGTTCTAGAGTATTCTACAGTGGTATGGAGTATTTGAGTGGTTCTACAGTATTCTACAGTGGTATGGAGTGTTCTGGAGTATTCGAGTGGTTCTAGAGTATTCTACAGTGGTATGGAGTATTTGAGTGGTTCTACAGTATTCTACAGTGGTATGGAGTATTTGAGTGGTTCTAGAGTATTCTACAGTGGTATGGAGTGTTCTGGAGTATTTGAGTGGTTCTAGAGTATTCTACAGTGGTATGGAGTATTTGAGTGGTTCTACAGTATTCTACAGTGGTATGGAGTATTTGAGTGGTTCTAGAGTATTCTACAGTGGTATGGAGTGTTCTGGAGTATTTGAGTGGTTCTAGAGTATTCTACAGTGGTATGGAGTGTTCTGGAGTATTTGAGTGGTTCTAGAGTATTCTACAGTGGTATGGAGTGTTCTGGAGTATTTGAGTGGTTCTAGAGTATTCTACAGTGGTATGGAGTGGTATGGAGTATTCAAGTGGTTCTAGAGTATTCTACAGTGGTATGGAGTGTTCTGGAGTATTCGAATGGTTCTACTTGTAGTGTAGGCCTTTGCATTGGGTTTATATTATAAACTAATTATGTTCTGGCCCACTGAGCTACCAAAAACATTGTCCCGAGGCCAAACATAGTTGCCACTGTTCTAGAGTGTTGTAGAGTGTTCTAGAGTCTTACCGTCTGTTTCTGGCAGCTCCCGGTAACCAACATCATTCTGATCAACAGGCACCACCAGGCCTGCTCCATGGAACGTCTTGGTTACAACCTGGACATGGACAGGGGGCAGTTAGACTGTCACGTTCTAGTACCGTCTCAGCATGGGGGGGTTACCTTCTAGTACCGTCTCAGCATGGGGGGGTTACCTTCTAGTACCGTCTCAGTACGGGGGGGGTTACCTTCTAGTACCGTCTCAGAACGGGGGGGTTACCTTCTAGTACCGTCTCAGAACGGGGGGGTTACCTTCTAGTACCGTCTCAGTACGGGGGGGGTTACCTTCTAGTACCGTCTCAGAACGGGGGGGTTACCTTCTAGTACCGTCTCAGAACGGGGGGGTTACCTTCTAGTACCGTCTCAGAACGGGGGGGTTACCTTCTAGTACCGTCTCAGCACGGGGGGGTTACCTTCTAGTACCGTCTCAGTACGGGGGGGTTACCTTCGAGTACCGTCTCAGCACGGGGGGGTTACCTTCTAGTACCGTCTCAGTACTGGGGGGGTTACCTTCTAGTACCGTCTCAGTACGGGGGGGGGTTACCTTCTAGTACCGTCTCAGCATGGGGGGGTTACCATCTAGTAACGTCTCAGAACGGGGGGGGTACCTTCTAGTACCGTCTCAGTACGGGGGGGGTTACCTTCTAGTACCGTCTCAGTACGGGGGGGTTACCTTCTAGTACCGTCTCAGTACGGGGGGGTTACCTTCTAGTACCGTCTCAGCACGGGGGGGTTACCTTCTAGTACCGTCTCAGTACGGGGGGGTTACCTTCTAGTACCGTCTCAGCACGGGGGGGTTACCTTCTAGTACCGTCTCAGTACGGGGGGGGGTTACCTTCTAGTACCGTCTCAGTACGGGGGGGTTACCTTCTAGTACCGTCTCAGTAAGGGGGGGGGTTACCTTCTAGTACCGTCTCAGTACGGGGGGGGGTTACCTTCTAGTACCGTCTCAGTACGGGGGGGTTACCTTCTAGTACCGTCTCAGAACGGGGGGGGGGTTACCTTCTAGTACCGTCTCAGTACGGGGGGGGGGTTACCTTCTAGTACCGTCTCAGTACGGGGGGGTTACCTTCTAGTACCGTCTCAGTACGTGGGGGGGTTACCTTCTAGTACCGTCTCAGTACGGGGGGTTACCTTCTAGTACCGTCTCAGTACGGGGGGGTTACCTTCTAGTACCGTCTCAGTACGGGGGGGTTACCTTCTAGTACCGTCTCAGTACGGGGGGGGTTACCTTCTAGTACCGTCTCAGTACGGGGGGGTTACCTTCTAGTACCGTCTCAGTACGGGGGGGGGGTTACCTTCTAGTACCGTCTCAGTACGGGGGGGTTACCTTCTAGTACCGTCTCAGTACGGGGGGGTTACCTTCTAGTACCGTCTCAGTACGGGGGGGTTACCTTCTAGTACCGTCTCAGTACGGGGGGGGGGGGGTTACCTTCTAGTACCGTCTCAGTACGGGGGGGTTACCTTCTAGTACCGTCTCAGTACGGGGGGGTTACCTTCTAGTACCGTCTCAGTACGGGGGGGGTTACCTTCTAGTACCGTCTCAGTACGGGGGGGTTACCTTCTAGTACCGTCTCAGTACGGGGGGGGGTTACCTTCTAGTACCGTCTCAGTACGGGGGGGGTTACCTTCTAGTACCGTCTCAGTACGGGGGGGGTTACCTTCTAGTACCGTCTCAGTACGGGGGGGGGGGGTTACCTTCTAGTACCGTCTCAGTACAGGGGGGGTTACCTTCTAGTACCGTCTCAGTACGGGGGGGGGGGGTTACCTTCTAGTACCGTCTCAGTACAGGGGGGGTTACCTTCTAGTACCGTCTCAGCATGGGGGGGTTACCTTCTAGTACCGTCTCAGTACGGGGGGGTTACCTTCTAGTACCGTCTCAGCATGGGGGGGGTTACCTTCTAGTACCGTCTCAGTACGGGGGGGTTACCTTCTAGTACCGTCTCAGTACGGGGGGTTACCTTCTAGTACCGTCTCAGTACGGGGGGGTTACCTTCTAGTACCGTCTCAGTACGGGGGGGTTACCTTCTAGTACCGTCTCAGTACGGGGGGGTTACCTTCTTGTCTCTCTGCTTCATGCCTTTGGTCTTCTGCTCCAGGGAGAAGCCCAGAGACTCCGCCCTCTGTCTTAACTCCTCCCCCAGGTTATCCAGAGCCCTGCCCCCTTCCTTACGCCCGCCCCTCTCCTTCCTCTTCCTACCCAGAAACAGACTGAAGGAGAGAGAAGAGGGGAGAGTTTGGGCAGAGATAGGAGGAGAGCGAGGGAGGTGACGGTGAGGGAGGAAAGAGCGAGGGAGATGACGATGAGGGATGGGAGCGAGGGAGATAACGGTGAGGGAGGAGAGAGCGAGGGAGGTCACAGGGATGGAGGAGAGAGCGAGGGAGGTGAGGGTGCGGGAGGAGAGAGCGAGGGAGGAGGCAGTGAGGGGGAAGAGAGCGAGGGAGGTCACGGGATGGAGGAGAGAGCGAGGGAGGTGACGGTGAGGGAGGAGAGAGCGAGGGAGGGAAAGCGAAGGAGGTGACGGTGAGGGAGGAGAGCGAGGGAGGTGACGGCGAGGGAGGGAAAGCGAAGGAGGTGACGGTGAGGGAGGAGAGCGAGGGATGTGACGGTGAGGGAGGAGAGCGAGGGAGATGACGGTGAGGGAGGAGAGAGCGAAGGGACGGTGAGGGAGGAGAGAGCGAAGGGACGGTGAGGGAGGAGAGCGAGGGAGGTGAGGGTGAGGGAGGAGAGAGCGAAGGAGGGGAGAGCGAGGGAGGAGAGAGCGAGGGATGTGACGGTGAGGGAGGAGAGCGAGGGAGATGACGATGAGGGAGGAGAGAGCGAAGGGACGGTGAGGGAGGAGAGCGAGGGAGGTGAGGGTGAGGGAGGAGAGAGCGAAGGAGGGGAGAGCGAGGGAGGAGAGAGCGAGGGATGTGACGGTGAGGGAGGAGAGCGAGGGAGATGACGATGAGGGAGGAGAGAGCGAAGGGACGGTGAGGGAGGAGAGAGCGAAGGGACGGTGAGGGAGGAGAGCGAGGGAGATGACGGTGAGGGAGGAGAGAGCGAAGGGACGGTGAGGGAGGAGAGAGCGAAGGAGGAGAGAGCGAGGGAGGAGAGAGCGAGGGATGTGACGGTGAGGGAGGAGAGAGCGAGGGATGTGACGGTGAGGGAGGAGAGCGAGGGAGATGACGATGAGGGAGGAGAGAGGTAAAAAGGGAGAAGGGATGGTGAGAGAAAGAGTGTTAGTTTAGATGGTCCATGTGTTCTTCGTTGTGTTAGTTTAGATGGTCCATGTGTTCCTCGTTGTGTTAGTTTAGATGGTCCATGTGTTCCTCGTTGTGTTAGTTTAGATGGTCCATGTGTTCCTCGTTGTGTTAGTTTAGATGGTCCATGTGTTCCTCGTTGTGTTAGTTTAGATGGTCCATGTGTTCCTCGTTGTGTTAGTTTAGATGGTCCATGTGTTCCTCGTTGTGTTAGTTTAGATGGTCCATGTGTTCCTCATTGTGTTAGTTTAGATGGTCCATGTGTTCCTCGTTGTGTTAGTTTAGATGGTCCATGTGTTCTTCGTTGTGTTAGTTAATGGAGAACACTCACTGGACAGCAGCAAACATGTTGTCCCCCATCTGCGTGATGGTACAGCCCTTCTTGGCTTCATTCTCCCCTAGGAACACAGGCAGGGAGTCCGGACTATCTCTGAAAAACAGAGGTGGAGATTAATATGGCCATGTTGTCCCCCATCTGCGTGATGGTACAGTCCTTCTTGGCTTCATTCTCCCCTAGGAACACAGGCAGGGAGTCCGGACTATCTCTGAAAAACAGAGGTGGAGATTAATATGGCCATGTTGTCCCCCATCTGCGTGATGGTACAGTCCTTCTTGGCTTCATTCTCCCCTAGGAACACGGGCAGGGAGTCCGGACTATCTCTGAAAAACAGAGGTGGAGATTAATATGGCCATGTTGTACCGGGACGCCGTTCCCCCCCTCTGTACCGGGACGCCGTTCCCCCCCTCTGTACCGGGACGCCGTTCCCCCCCTCTGTACCGGGACGCCGTTCCCCCCCTCTGTACCGGGACGCCGTTCCCCCCCTCTGTACCGGGACGCCGTTCCCCCCCTCTGTACCGGGACGCCGTTCCCCCCCTCTGTACCGGGACGCCGTTCCCCCCCTCTGTACCGGGACGCCGTTCCCCCCCTCTGTACCGGGACGCCGTTCCCCCCCTCTGTACCGGGACGCCGTTCCCCCCCTCTGTACCGGGACGCCGTTCCCCCCCTCTGTACCGGGACGCCGTTCCCCCCCTCTGTACCGGGACGCCGTTCCCCCCCTCTGTACCGGGACGCCGTTCCCCCCCTCTGTAACGGGACGCCGTTCCCCCCCTCTGTAACGGGACGCCGTTCCCCCCCTCTGTAACGGGACGCCGTTCCCCCCCTCTGTAACGGGACGCCGTTCCCCCCCTCTGTAACGGGACGCCGTTCCCCCCTCTGTAACGGGACGCCGTTCCCCCCTCTGTAACGGGACGCCGTTCCCCCCTCTGTAACGGGACGCCGTTCCCCCCTCTGTAACGGGACGCCGTTCCCCCCTCTGTAACGGGACGCCGTTCCCCCCTCTGTAACGGGACGCCGTTCCCCCCTCTGTAACGGGACGCCGTTCCCCCCTCTGTACCGGGACGCCGTTCCCCCCTCTGTACCGGGACGCCGTTTCCCTCTCTGTACCGGGACGCCGTTCCCCCCTCTGTACCGGGACGCCGTTCCCCTCTCTGTACCGGGACGCCGTTCCCCTCTCTGTACCGGGACGCTGTTCCCCTCTGCAACGGGTAGTGGTAGGGTTATTACCTGTAGTAACCCATGGGTAGTAGGGTTATTACCTGTAGTAACCCATGTGTAGTAGGGTTATTACCTGTAGTAACCCATGTGTAGCAGGGTTATTACCTGTAGTAACCCATGTGTAGCAGGGTTATTACCTGTAGTAACCCATGGGTAGTAGGGTTATTACCTGTAGTAACCCATGTGTAGTAGGGTTATTACCTGTAGTAACCCATGTGTAGTAGGGTTATTACCTGTAGTAACCCATGGGTAGTAGGGTTATTACCTGTAGTAACCCATGTGTAGCAGGGTTATTACCTGTAGTAACCCATGGGTAGTAGGGTTATTACCTGTAGTAACCCATGGGTAGCAGGGTTATTACCTGTAGTAACCCATGTGTAGCAGGCTGTCTCCAGTCCCTTGCAGTAGGGTTATTACCTGTAGTACGGTTAGTACCTGTAGTAACCCATGGGTAGTAGGGTTATTACCTGTGGTAACCCATGTGTAGCAGGGTTATTACCTGTAGTAACCCATGTGTAGTAGGGTTATTACCTGTAGTAACCCATGTGTAGCAGGGTTATTACCTGTAGTAACCCATGGGTAGTAGGGTTATTACCTGTAGTAACCCATGGGTAGTAGGGTTATTACCTGTAGTAACCCATGTGTAGTAGGGTTATTACCTGTAGTAACCCATGTGTAGTAGGGTTATTACCTGTAGTAACCCATGTGTAGTAGGGTTATTACCTGTAGTAACCCATGTGTAGCAGGCTGTCTCCAGTCCCTTGCAGTACGGTCTGGTACTCCGGAGGGTCGTAGAAGTACCTCCAGTGTAGGTGGTAGTTGGGCTGGGGATTGGCCGAGCTACGGTGGGCCTCCGCCAGGATGTCAAACGGGCCAACCAAGCTCAAACCCAGGATTTCCTTCAGTGCGTCTAGAGAGGGGAGGAGAACGATATGTGGTAAATATGATCCTAAGATAGCGTGTTTCAGGCTGTTGAATGCTAATTAGATAGCGTGTTTCTATGTGTTTCAGGCTGTTGAATGCTAATAAGATAGCGTGTTTCTATGTGTTCCAGGCTGTTGAATGCTAATAAGATAGCGTGTTTCAGGCTGTTGAATGCTAATAAGATAGCGTGTTTCTATGTGTTCCAGGCTGTTGAATGCTAATAAGATAGCGTGTTTCAGGCTGTTGAATGCTAATAAGATAGCGTGTTTCTATGTGTTTCAGGCTGTTGAATGCTAATAAGATAGCGTGTTTCTGTGTGTTCCAGGCTGTTGAATGCTAATTAGATAACGTGTTTCTATGTGTTTCAGGCTGTTGAATGCTAATAAGATAGCGTGTTTCTATGTGTTTCAGGCTGTTGAATGCTAATTAGATAGCGTGTTTCAGGTTGTTGAATGCTAATTAGATAGCGTGTTTCAGGCTGTTGAATGCTAATAAGATAGCGTGTTTCTATGTGTTCCAGGCTGTTGAATGCTAATAAGATAGCGTGTTTCTATGTGTTTCAGGCTGTTGAATGCTAATAAGATAGCGTTTTTCTATGTGTTTCAGGCTGTTGAATGCTAATTAGATAGCGTGTTTCTATGTGTTTCAGGCTGTTGAATGCTAATAAGATAGCGTGTTTCTATGTTTTTCAGGCTGTTGAATGCTAACAAGATAGCGTGTTTCTATGCGTTTCAGGCTGTTGAATGCTAATAAGATAGCGTGTTTCAGGCTGTTGAATGCTAATAAGATAGCGTGTTTCTATGTGTTTCAGGCTGTTGAATGCTAATAAGATAGCGTGTTTCTATGTGTTTCAGGCTGTTGAATGCTAATGAGATAGCGTGTTTCTATGTGTTTTAGGCCGTTGAATGCTAATAAGATACAGAGTGTATAGACAGGACTGACTGGACTGATGCTGGTTCTGGGTTAGTGTTATAGACAGACTGGAGTGATGCTGGTTGTGGGTTAGTGTTATAGACAGACAGGACTGACTGGAGTGATGCTGGTTGTGGGTTAGTGTTATAGACAGACAGGACTGACTGGAGTGATGCTGGTTGAGGGTTAGCGTTATAGACAGACAGGACTGACTGGAGTGATGCTGGTTGTGGGTTAGTGTTATAGACAGACAGGACTGATGCTGGTTGTGGGTTAGTGTTATAGACAGACAGGACTGACTGGACTGATGCTGGTTGTGGGTTAGTGTTATAGACAGACAGGACTGACTGGAGTGATGCTGGTTGTGGGTTAGTGTTATAGACTGACTGGAGTGATGCTGGTTGAGGGTTAGTGTTATAGACAGACAGGACTGATGCTGGTTGTGGGTTAGTGTTACAGACAGATAGGACTGACTAGACTGATGCTGGTTCTGGGTTAGTGTTATAGACAGACAGGACTGACTGGAGTGATGCTGGTTGTGGGTTAGTGTTATAGACAGACAGGACTGATGCTGGTTGTGGGTTAGTGTTATAGACAGACAGGACTGATGCTGGTTGTGGGTTAGTGTTATAGACAGACAGGACTGACTGGAGTGATGCTGGTTGTGGGTTAGTGTTATAGACAGACAGGACTGACTGGAGTGATGCTGGTTGTGGGTTAGTGTTATAGACAGACAGGACTGACTGGAGTGATGCTGGTTGTGGGTTAGTGTTATAGACAGACAGGACTGATGCTGGTTGTGGGTTAGTGTTATAGACAGACAGGACTGACTAGAGTGATGCTGGCTGTGGGTTAGTGTTATAGACAGACAGGACTGATGCTGGTTGTGGGTTAGTGTTATAGACAGACAGGACTGACTAGAGTGATGCTGGTTGTGGGTTAGTGTTATAGACAGACAGGACTGACTAGACTGATGCTGGTTGTGGGTTAGTGTTATAGACAGACAGGACTGATGCTGGTTGTGGGTTAGTGTTATAGACAGACAGGACTGATGCTGGTTGTGGGTTAGTGTTATAGACAGACAGGACTGACTAGACTGATGCTGGTTGTGGGTTAATGTTATAGACAGACAGGACTGACTAGAGTGATGCTGGCTGTGGGTTAGTGTTATAGACAGACAGGACTGATGCTGGTTGTGGGTTAGTGTTATAGACAGACAGGACTGATGCTGGTTCTGGGTTAGTGTTATAGACAGACAGGACTGACTAGACTGATGCTGGTTGTGGGTTGGTGTTATAGACAGACAGGACTGACAGGAGTGATGCTGGTTGTGGGTTGGTGTTATAGACAGACAGGACTGACTAGAGTGATGCTGGCTGTGGGTTAGTGTTATAGACAGACAGGACTGATGCTGGTTGTGGGTTAGTGTTATAGACAGATAGGACTGACTAGACTGATGCTGGTTGTGGGTTAGTGTTATAGACAGACAGGACTGACAGGAGTGATGCTGGTTGTGGGTTAGTGTTATAGACTGACAGGACTGACTGGACTGATGCTGGTTGTGGGTTAGTGTTATAGACAGACAGGACTGACTGGAGTGATGCTGGTTGTGGGTTAGTGTTATAGACAGACAGGACTGATGCTGGTTGTGGGTTAGTGTTATAGACAGACAGGACTGACTAGACTGATGCTGGTTGTGGGTTAGTGTTATAGACAGACAGGACTGACAGGAGTGATGCTGGTTGTGGGTTAGTGTTATAGACAGACAGGACTGACTAGACTGATGCTGGTTGTGGGTTAGCGTTATAGACAGATAGGACTGACTGGAGTGATGCTGGTTGTGGGTTAGTGTTATAGACAGACAGGACTGATGCTGGTTGTGGGTTATTGTTATAGACAGACAGGACTGACTAGAGTGATGCTGGTTGTGGGTTAGTGTTATAGACAGAGAGGACTGACTAGACTGATGCTGGTTGTGGGTTAGCGTTATAGACAGATAGGACTGACTGGAGTGATGCTGGTTGAGGGTTATTGTTATAGACAGACAGGACTGACTGGAGTGATGCTGGTTGTGGGTTAGTGTTATAGACAGGACTGACTGGAGTGATGCTGGTTGTGGGTTAGTGTTAGACAGACAGGACTGATGCTGGTTGTGGGTTAGTGTTATAGACAGATAGGACTGACTGGAGTGATGCTGGTTGTGGGTTAGTGTTATAGACAGACAGGACTGACTGGAGTGATGCTGGTTGAGGGTTAGTGTTATAGACAGATAGGACTGACTGGACTGATGCTGGTTGTGGGTTAGCGTTATAGACAGACAGGACTGACTAGAGTGATGCTGGTTGTGGGTTAGTGTTATAGACAGGACTGACTGGAGTGATGCTGGTTGTGGGTTAGTGTTATAGACAGGACTGACTAGAGTGATGCTGGTTGTGGGTTAGTGTTATAGACAGACAGGACTGACTGGAGTGATGCTGGTTGTGGTGAGTGGGTAACCTACCACGGGGGTTGTCGGGGCTGGTTGTGGTGAGTGGGTAACCTACCACGGGGGTTGTCGGGGCTGGTTGTGGTGAGTGGGTAACCTACCACGGGGGTTGTCGGGGCTGGTTGTGGTGAGTGGGTAACCTACCACGGGGGTTGTCGGGGCTGGTTGTGGTGAGTGGGTAACCTACCACGGGGGTTGTCGGGGCTGGTTGTGGTGAGTGGGTAACCTACCACGGGGGTTGTCGGGGCTGGTTGTGGTGAGTGGGTAACCTACCACGGGGGTTGTCGGGGCTGGTTGTGGTGAGTGGGTAACCTACCACGGGGGTTGTCGGGGCTGGTTGTGGTGAGTGGGTAACCTACCACGGGGGTTGTCGGGGCTGAGCCAAGAGCAGAAGTCCCAGAAGAGATAGAAGTCTTCGGGCATCCTCAGCTTATAGAGTCTCTCCACCTCCTCCCTCAGTCGGGCCGGCACCTCAGCAGTAGTCGGTCCTGCTGCCGGCTCCTCCGGCCGGGCTTTCTTCAACTCCCCGTCGGCAGAATCTGACTCCTAAAGAGGAAGAACAGTTGGTGAAATTTCAATTCACTAGCTAGCGTAAACAGTTGACGACATGACAGCTGGTCCAGTCATGTTTGAAGATGTGGTTCGATAACCGGGGGTGTATTCATTAGACACCAAACTGAATAAACAGACTGAGAAAGGGGGAGGGACGACCGGGGTCACGTTTAGTTGCAGATATAAAATAACATGAATAAAGAAGATGTGATTACTTATTCTAACATGTCAGAGGCATTTTTTCAATTATTTTTATTTCCCCTTTATTTAACCAGGTAGGCAAGTTGAGAAGAAGTTCTCGTTTACAACTGCGACCTGGTCAAGATAAACGCAAAGCAGTGTGACACAAACAACAACACAGAGTTACACATGGAGTAAAACAAACATACAGTCAATAATACAGTAGAAAAATGAGTCTATATACAATGTGAGGTGAAACAAGGGAGGTGAATGCAAAAAAAGGCCATGGTGGCGAATTAAATACAATATAGCAAGTAAAACACTGGAATGGTTGATTTGCAGTGGAAGAATGTGCAAAGTAGGGATAGAAATAATGCATGTTTGTTCTACATCACCTATTTCTATCTGAATGTCCCAAAAACGTTGAGTCCTGCTGAACGCGCCCCTGGACTACAATAAGAAACGCTGGTTTTCCGTTGCAAATCGTTTTGCCTACGGTGTGTCCTAATGAACGTTACCCAGAGCAGATCGCTCTGCAAAAAGCCGATGCTTATACTGCCAATGGACGGCAACTTGGTTAGCAGCTTGTTAGCTAGTTATAGTAATATAATGATCTGGCTACTATATCTTGGGAAAACAGTAATATAACCGAAGCTAACTGCAAAAACAACAAAAAATATTTGGAGACACGTTTAGTTTGTCAGTTAGCTAGCACAAAGCACGACCAATAAGCTAGCTAAGACAGCAATGGAGATGCCATAGTGGCCCATCCGTGCTTTGTAACGCAAGAAGACAAATATTCCACCTGCTGCATAACTCGCTGGCTAAAACCATCCTATCATTGCTCCGACAAATATATCACTTGTAAGCCTGCTGGCTTTATGGGTCTGACAATACCTGGGGAGTAGATTTAGTTTTTCGTTTTCCGCGCCCTGTCATAATTTTCCTCCTCTCCGTTCGACAGCAAACAAGCACACGGCGGTGTAAGCTAACGACAACACATTTGGACTTCTGCCATTGGGAAGTAATGTACAGCGCCATCTAGGGGAGCGGAGTACGCATTGCGTCCCAGAGATCCATAGCAGAGACAAGTGTTGGGGCAAAGCACCCAATTGTCATACTTGAGCAAAAGTAAAGAAACCTTAATAGGAAAATGACTCAAGTAAAAGTGAAATTAACCCAGTAAAATACTACTTGAGTAAAAGTCTAAAAATATTTGTTTTTAAATATACTTAAGTATCAAAAGTAAAAGTATGAATAATGTAAAATGTCTTACATTAAGCAAACCAGATTTTTTTAAATGTACAGATCGCCAGGGTCACACGCCAATACTCAGATATAATTTACAAAGGAAGCATTTGTGTTCAGTGAGTCCACCAGATCAGAGGCAATAGGGATGACCAGGGAGGTTCTCTGTTTAGTGAGTCCTCCAGATCAGAGGCAGTAGGGATGACCAGGGATGTTCTCTGTTTAGTGAGTCCTCCAGATCAGAGGCAGTAGGGATGACCAGGGATGTTCTCTGTTTAGTGAGTCCTCCAGATCAGAGGCAGTAGGGATGACCAGAGATGTTCTCGGTTTAGTGAGTCCTCCAGATCAGAGACAGTATGGATGACCAGAGATGTTCTCGGTTTAGTGAGTCCTCCAGATCAGAGACAGTATGGATGACCAGAGATGTTCAACTGATAAGTGTGTGAATTGGACCCTGTTCTGTCCTGCTAAGCATTCAAAATGTAACGTGTACATTTGGGTGTCAGGGAAAATCTATGGAGTAAAAAGTCCATGATTTTCTTTGGGAATGTCCTCTCTTTATACCCGTCGCAAGACCCACTGGTTATAAAACCCTCTTAGGCCTCACTCCCCCCTATCTGAGATATCTACTGCAGCCCTCATCCTCCACATACAACACCCATTCTGCCAGTCATGTTCTGTTAAAGGTCCCCGACGCACACACATCCCTGGGTCACTCCTCTTTTCAGTTCGCTGCAGCTAGCGACTGGAACGAGCTGCAAAAAACACTCAAACTGGACAGTTTTATCTCAATCTCTTCATCCAAAGACTCAATCATGGACTCTCTTACTGACAGTTGTGGCTGCTTCACGTGATGTATTGTTGTCTCTACCTTCTTGCCCTTTGTGCTGTTGTCTGTGACCAATAATGTGTGTACCATGTTGTGTTGCTACCATGTCGTTTTGTTGCCTCAGGTCTTTATGTAGTGTTGTCTCTCTTGTCGTGATGTGTGTTTTGTCCTATATTTATATTTTATTTATTTTAATCCCAGCCCTCGTAGGTGGTCTTTTGCCTTTTGGTAGGCCGTCATTGTAAATAAGAATTCGTTTTTAACTGACTTGCCTTGTTAAATAAAATAATGAAGGCCACCTTCTTGGGGAATGCTGCTTTTTTAGTTAGTTTTGTGACCGTATTAAAACTGTATTCTGGATTGTTCTTATTCTCCTAAATCAGGTTGTAAAAGTAGGATGATGGAGCAGCAGCGAGGGCTCTTCGATACGATAATGTCTTTCCAAGCTAGTCGGACGACTTCCAGTTTGGTGTGGCGCCATTTCCGTTTCCATTTTCAGGAAGCTTGCTCCAGGGTATTTCCTGTTTACCAGGGATCTAGTTTCCATTTTCAGGAAGCTTGCTTCAGAGGGTATTTCCTGTTTACCAGGGATCAAGTTTCCATTTTCAGGAAGCTTGCTTCAGAGGGTATTTCCTGTTTACCAGGGATCTAGTTTCCATTTTCAGGAAGCTTGCTTCAGAGGGTATATCCTGTATACCAGGGATCTAGTTTCCATTTTCAGGAAGCTTGCTTCAGAGGGTATTTCCTGTTTACCAGGGATCTAGTTTCCATTTTCAGGAAGCTTGCTTCAGAGGGTATTTCCTGTTTACCAGGGATCTAGTTTCCATTTTCAGGAAGCTTGCTTCAGAGGGTATTTCCTGTTTACCAGGGATCTAGTTTCCATTTTCAGGAAGCTTGCTTCAGAGGGTATTTCCTGTTTACCAGGGATCTAGTTTCCATTTTCAGGAAGCTTGCTTCAGAAGGTATTTCCTGTTTACCAGGGATCTAGTTTCCATTTTCAGGAAGCTTGCTTCAGAGGGTATTTCCTGTTTACCAGGGATCTAGTTTCTTAAGACCAAATGTAGTTTTGTTTTTAGAGGCGCGACTACATCAAGGATTTTACGTTTAGATCCTCAGTTTGGTGGTTAACCGATTTCTGTACGCCGACGTCCCTGACGAGGCGGAGGGAGTCTGGAAGGGCAGAGGAGTCTTTGCGTTGTCTCTTGATAAAAATAAAAAAAATCTGACACCAACACACTTTTTGGTCATTGTTTCTATTTAACGTTTAATAAGAAAACAAAACCCTTTTTTATTTTAGAATACAAAGCCATTACAGTCTTGTGGGTTTATAAATATTGTACACAAGAAGATTTCACTTCCAAAAAGGTTACGCCTGGATCCTACACAGTACTACTGCTAGGGCTAACCACTTAGCATCCTGCTAACTACTAGCATCCTCAGTACTACTATAGACTACTGCTAGGGCTAACCACTTAGCATCCTGCTAACTACTAGCATCCTGCTAACCACTTAGCATCCTGCTAACCACTTAGCATCCTGCTAACCCCTAGCATCCTGCTAACTACTAGCATCCTCAGTACTACTATAGACTACTGCTAGGGCTAACCACTTAGCATCCTGCTAACTACTAGCATCCTGCTAACCACTTAGCATCCTGCTAACCACTTAGCATCCTGCTAACCACTTAGCATCCTGCTAACCCCCAGCATCCTGCTAACCACTAGCATCCTGCTAACCCCTAGCATCCTGCTAACTACTAGCATCCTCAGTACTACTATAGACTACTGCTAGGGTGTATCTGTGGTGTGGTGTATCTGTGGTATGGTGTGGCAATTTCCTGCATTACCAAATGATGAGAGAGCAAACCACACACCAGTCAGAGTTATACTTAAACTTCACCTTTAAATAATCATTAACCTCTTCCAATAGCATTTGACATGTACATTTTTACATTTTAGTCATTTAGCAGACGCTCTTATCCAGAGCGACTTACAGTAGAGTGCATACATTTTACATTACATTACATTTTACATACTGAGTCAATGATATCCCTACCGGCCAAACCTTCCTAACCCGGACGACACATTTACATTACATTTAAGTCATTTAGCAGACGCTCTTATCCAGAGCGACTTACAAATTGGTGCATTCACCTTATGACATCCGCCTATGCCAATTGTGCATCGCCCCACGGACCTCCCGGTTGCGGCCGGCTGCGACAGAGCCTGGGCGCGAACCCAGCCCAGCTTGGGCGCGAACCCAGAGACTCTGGTGGCGCAGCGAGCACTGCGATGCAGTGCCCTAGACCACTGCGCCACCCGGGAGACTAATGACTTTTCATTAGAGACTGAAATGTGTAAAGTTGAGTAGTCAACATCATGGCAACTGAGATCTTTTATAGTAAATATCCACCCCCCCCCCCCCCCCCCCCCCTCCTAGTCGACATGACAAACCACAGATAATAGGAACTGCTTCACAAAGAAATACTTTTACTTGAGAGAGGAGTATCCCATAGCCAGACAGCATTCGCTCTAAATTATCGTTCAGTTTGGTCTCTAAGTCGAGGTTCTAATCTCGTTCTTGGTACCTAATAGTACCAAAACATTACCTCATCCAATGGCATATATCAGTTGTTAATTCTAGATACTCCCATCTCAAATAAAGCCCCTCCTCGACAATCTCACGGAGGGGAGTGAGCCTCTAGGTCATATACCTCTAGGTCAAGAGAAGGACAACATCAGAGGGGACATACGATGGTTCCAGACACTGCCATACTCCCCCCCCCCAATGAGAAAAGGAGGGAGTGACTGGCGTACAGACATTGTATGAGATAACTAACTGGTTCCCCATTAATCACGCCATCCCTTCACATGGTTTAGGAATAGGTACAGACACATTCCCATAAGAAGACGATGTTCCATTCTGTCCTCCTCCCCTTCTGATATTCTACATAGCACCAGATGGTTTAACAGATACATTGACTTATGAAGACAAGTCTGACCTCTCCCCTCTCTGGGCCCCAAGTGACTGAGCCCTAGCTGAGAAGGGATAACTGCAACTGCCAACCCTATAGTTGGCAGTTGCAAACTATACAAACCCCCCTTGGTTTGTGCTGTGGTGGAGATCTTTGTGGGCTATACTCGGCCTTGTCTCAGGATTGTAAGTTGGTGGTTGGAGATATCCCTCTAGTGGTGTGGGGGCTGTGCTTTGGCAAAGTGGGTGGGGTTATGTCCTTTCTGTTTGGCCCTGTCCGGAGGTATCATCGGATGGGGCCACAGTGTCTCCTGACCCCTCCTGTCTCAGCCTCCAGTATTTATGCTGCAGTAGTTTGTGTCGGGGGGCTGGGGTCAGTTGGTTATATCTGGAGTACTTCTCCTGTCTTATCCGGTGTCCTGTGTGCATTTAAGTATGCTCTCTCTAATTCTCTCCTTCTCTCTTTCTTTCTCTCTCTCTCTCTCGGCGGACCTGAGCCCTAGGACCATGCGTCAGGACTACCGGGCATGATGACTCCTTGCTGTCCCCAGTCCACCTGGCCTTGCTGCTGGTCCAGTTTCAACTGTTCTGCCTGCGGCTATGGAACCCTGACCTGTCCACCGGACGTGCTACCTGTCCCAGACCTACTGTTTTCAACTCTCTAGAGACCGCAGGAGCGGTAGAGATACTCTTAATGATCGGCTATGAAAAGCCAACTGACATTTACTCCTGATTTATTATTTGACCATGCTGGTCATTTATGAACATTTAATCATCTTGGCCATGTTCTGTTATAATCTCCACCCGGCACAGCCAGAAGAGGACTGGTCACCCCTCATAGCCTGGTTCCTCTCTAGGTTTCTTCCTAGGTTTTGGCCTTTCTAGGGAGTTTTTCCTAGCCACCCTGCTTCTACACCTGCATTGCTTGCTGTTTGGGGATTTAGGCTGGGTTTCTGTACAGCACTTCAAGATATTAGCTGATGTACGAAGGGCTATATAAAATAAACTTGATTTGATATAGACAAAGGGAAACATTCTAATGACAAGTATCTCACATAAGCATAATTTGAAAGTAAATAAAACATCGTATTTATCTGTTACCTAACTAGTAATGATTCATCCCCAACAAGATACATTATTAATGTATAGTTGAGAGTGATCGAGTTCCAGGTTAAACCAGGTATAGTTGAGAGTTCCAGGTTAAACCAGGTATAGTTGAGAGTGATAGAGTTCCAGGTTAAACCAGCTATAGTTGAGAGTGATAGAGTTCCAGGTTAAACCAGGTATAGTTGAGAGTTCCAGGTTAAACCAGGTATAGTTGAGAGTGATAGAGTTCCAGGTTAAACCAGGTATAGTTGAGAGTGATAGAGTTCCAGGTTAAACCAGGTATAGTAGAGACTGATAGAGTTCCAGGTTAAACCTGGTATAGTAGAGACTGATAGAGTTCCAGGTTAAACCAGGGGAGATACATTATTAATGTATAGTAGAGAGTGATCTAGTTCCAGGTTAAACCAGGTATAGTTGAGAGTTCCAGGTTAAACCAGGTATAGCTGAGAGTGATAGAGTTCCAGGTTAAACCAGGTATAGTTGAGAGTTCCAGGTTAAACCAGGTATAGTTGAGAGTGATAGAGTTCCAGGTTAAACCAGGTATAGTTGAGAGTGATAGAGTTCCAGGTTAAACCAGGTATAGTAGAGACTGATAGAGTTCCAGGTTAAACCAGGTATAGTAGAGACTGATAGAGTTCCAGGTTAAACCAGGGGAGATACATTATTAATGTATAGTAGAGAGTGATCGAGTTCCAGGTTAAACCAGGTATAGTTGAGAGTTCCAGGTTAAACCAGATATAGTAGAGAGTGATAGAGTTCCAGGTTAAACCAGGTATAGCAGAGAGTGATAGAGTTCCAGGTTAAACCAGGTATAGTAGAGAGTGATAGAGTTCCAGGTTAAACCAGGTATAGTAGAGAGTGATAGAGTTCCAGGTTAAACCAGGTATAGCAGAGAGTGATAGAGTTCCAGGTTAAACCAGGTATAGTTGAGAGTGATAGAGTTCCAGGTTAAACCAGGTATAGTAGAGAGTGATAGAGTTCCAGGTTAAACCAGGTATAGTAGAGACTGATAGAGTTCCAGGTTAAACCAGGTATAGTAGAGACTGATAGAGTTCCAGGTTAAACCAGGGGAGATACATTATTAATGTATAGTAGAGAGTGATAGAGTTCCAGGTTAAACCAGGTATAGTAGAGAGTGATAGAGTTCCAGGTTAAACCAGGTATAGTAGAGAGTGATAGAGTTCCAGGTTAAACCAGGGGAGATACATTATTAATGTATAGTAGAGAGTTCCAGGTTAAACCAGATATAGTAGAGAGTGATAGAGTTCCAGGTTAAACCAGGTATAGCAGAGAGTGATAGAGTTCCAGGTTAAACCAGGTATAGTAGAGAGTGATAGAGTTCCAGGTTAAACCAGGTATAGCAGAGAGTGATAGAGTTCCAGGTTAAACCAGGTATAGTAGAGAGTGATAGAGTTCCAGGTTAAACCAGGTATAGCTGAGAGTGATAGAGTTCCAGGTTAAACCAGGGGAGATACATTATTAATGTATAGTAGAGAGTGATAGAGTTCCAGGTTAAATCAGGTATAGTTGAGAGTTCCAGGTTAAACCAGATATAGTAGAGACTGATAGAGTTCCAGGTTAAACCAGGTATAGTAGAGAGTGATAGAGTTCCAGGTTAAACCAGGTATAGCAGAGAGTGATAGAGTTCCAGGTTAAACCAGGTATAGTAGAGAGTGATAGAGTTCCAGGTTAAACCAGGTATAGTAGAGAGTGATAGAGTTCCAGGTTAAACCAGGTATAGCAGAGAGTGATAGAGTTCCAGGTTAAACCAGATATAGTAGAGACTGATAGAGTTCCAGGTTAAACCAGGTATAGCAGAGAGTGATAGAGTTCCAGGTTAAACCAGGTATAGTTGAGAGTGATAGAGTTCCAGGTTAAACCAGATATAGTAGAGAGTGATAGAGTTCCAGGTTAAACCAGGTATAGCAGAGAGTGATAGAGTTCCAGGTTAAACCAGGTATAGTAGAGAGTGATAGAGTTCCAGGTTAAACCAGGTATAGCAGAGAGTGATAGAGTTCCAGGTTAAACCAGGTATAGTAGAGAGTGATAGAGTTCCAGGTTAAACCAGGTATAGCTGAGAGTGATAGAGTTCCAGGTTAAACCAGGGGAGATACATTATTAATGTATAGTAGAGAGTGATAGAGTTCCAGGTTAAATCAGGTATAGTTGAGAGTTCCAGGTTAAACCAGATATAGTAGAGACTGATAGAGTTCCAGGTTAAACCAGGTATAGTAGAGAGTGATAGAGTTCCAGGTTAAACCAGGTATAGCAGAGAGTGATAGAGTTCCAGGTTAAACCAGGTATAGTAGAGAGTGATAGAGTTCCAGGTTAAACCAGGTATAGTAGAGAGTGATAGAGTTCCAGGTTAAACCAGGTATAGCAGAGAGTGATAGAGTTCCAGGTTAAACCAGGTATAGCAGAGAGTGATAGAGTTCCAGGTTAAACCAGGTATAGTTGAGAGTGATAGAGTTCCAGGTTAAACCAGGTATAGTAGATGAACCCAACACTGCTAGTTGTATCACATACAGTGTAAGATGGTTGTGTGTTGCTGTTGGGGGCGGGTCTACCAGGACAATAACCAGTGATGTTGCTGTTGGGGGAGGGTCTACCCAGACAATAACCAGTGATGTTGCTGTTGGGGGAGGGTCTACCCAGACAATAACCAGTGATGTTGCTGTTGGGGGAGGGTCTACCCTGACAATAACCAGTGATGTTGCTGTTGGGGGAGGGTCTACCCTGACAATAACCAGTGATGTTGCTGTTGGGGGAGGGTCTACCCTGACAATAACCAGTGATGTTGCTGTTGGGGGAGGGTCTACCAGGACAATAACCAGTGATGTTGCTGTTGGGGGAGGGTCTACCCAGACAATAACCAGTGATGTTGCTGTTGGGGGAGGGTCTACCCAGACAATAACCAGTGATGTTGCTGTTGGGGGAGGGTCTACCCTGACAATAACCAGTGATGTTGCTGTTGGGGGAGGGTCTACCCAGACAATAACCAGTGATGTTGCTGTTGGGGGAGGGTCTACCCAGACAATAACCAGTGATGTTGCTGTGTGTTGCTGTTGGGGGAGGGTCTACCCAGATAATAACCAGTGTTGGCTGTGTGTTGCTGTTGGGGGAGGGTCTACCCTGACAATAACCAGTGATGTTGCTGTTGGGGGAGGGTCTACCCTGACAATAACCAGTGATGTTGCTGTTGGGGGAGGGTCTACCCAGACAATAACCAGTGATGTTGCTGTTGGGGGAGGGTCTACCCAGACAATAACCAGTGATGTTGCTGTTGGGGGAGGGTCTACCAGGACAATAACTAGTGATGTTGCTGTTGGGGGAGGGTCTACCCAGATAATAACCAGTGATGTTGCTGTTGGGGGAGGGTCTAACCAGACAATAACCAGTGATGTTGCTGTTGGGGGAGGGTCTACCCAGACAATAACCAGTGATGTTGCTGTTGGGGGAGGGTCTACCCAGACAATAACCAGTGATGTTGCTGTGTGTTGCTGTTGGGGGAGGGTCTACCCAGATAATAACCAGTGTTGGCTGTGTGTTGCTGTTGGGGGAGGGTCTACCCTGACAATAACCAGTGATGTTGCTGTTGGGGGAGGGTCTACCCTGACAATAACCAGTGATGTTGCTGTTGGGGGAGGGTCTACCCAGATAATAACCAGTGATGTTGCTGTTGGGGGAGGGTCTACCCAGACAATAACCCGTGATGTTGCTGTTGGGGGAGGGTCTACCCAGACAATAACCAGTGATGTTGCTGTTGGGGGAGGGTCTACCAGGACAATAACCAGTGATGTTGCTGTTGGGGGAGGGTCTACCCAGACAATAACCCGTGATGTTGCTGTTGGGGGAGGGTCTACCCTGACAATAACCAGTGATGGTGCTGTTGGGGGAGGGTCTACCCAGACAATAACCAGTGATGTTGCTGTTGGGGGAGGGTCTACCCAGACAATAACCAGTGATGTTGCTGTTGGGGGAGGGTCTACCCAGACAATAACCAGTGATGTTGCTGTTGGGGGAGGGTCTACCAGGACAATAACTAGTGATGTTGCTGTTGGGGGAGGGTCTACCCAGATAATAACCAGTGATGTTGCTGTTGGGGGAGGGTCTAACCAGACAATAACCAGTGATGTTGCTGTTGGGGGAGGGTCTACCCAGACAATAACCAGTGGTGGGAGCACCCAGTTCTCTCTATCCCTCCTCTTCTCCTCCTTCCTCCCCCGTCTCGGCGAGGAGCATCCAGTTCTCTCTATCCCTCCTCTTCTCCTCCTTCCTCCCCCGTCTCGGCGAGGAGCATCCAGTTCTCTCTATCCCTCCTCTTCTCCTCCTTCCTCCCCCGTCTCGGCGAGGAGCACCCAGTTCTCTCTATCCCTCCTCTTCTCCTCCTTCCTCCCCCGTCTCGGCGAGGAGCACCCAGTTCTCTCTATCCCTCCTCTTCTCCTCCTTCCTCCCCCGTCTCGGCGAGGAGCACCCAGTTCTCTCTATCCCTCCTCTTCTCCTCCTTCCTCCCCCGTCTCGGCGAGGAGCACCCAGTTCTCTCTATCCCTCCTCTTCTCCTCCTTCCTCCCCCGTCTCGGCGAGGAGCACCCAGTTCTCTCTATCCCTCCTCTTCTCCTCCTTCCTCCCCCGTCTCGGCGAGGAGCACCCAGTTCTCTCTATCCCTCCTCTTCTCCTCCTTCCT
>NW_026600523.1:117500-160000 GCF_029448725.1 Salvelinus fontinalis
GAGGGGGAGGGAGAGAGGTACAGGTGGTTATGGGGAGGGAAGGATAAGGAGAGAGAGGGATGGAGGGGGAGGGAGAGAGGGAGAGAAAGGGCTGGAGGGGGAGGGAGAGAGGTACAGGTGGTTATGGGGAGGGAAGGATAAGAAGAGAGAGGGATTGAGGGGGAGGGAGAGAGGTACAGGTGGTTATGGGGAGGGAAGGATAAGAAGAGAGAGGGATTGAGGGGGAGGGAGAGAGGGAGAGATGGTTATGGGGAGGGAAGGATAAGAAGAGAGAGGGATTGAGGGGGAGGGAGAGAGGGAGAGATGGTTATGGGGAGGGAAGGATAAGGAGAGAGAGGGATGGAGGGGGAGGGGGAGAGAAGGATGGAGGGGGAGGGAGAGAGGAATTGGGTGGATATAGAGAGAGATGGGTGGATACAGAGAGAGATGGGTGGATATAGAGAGAGATGGGTGGATATAGAGAGAGATGGGTGGATATAGAGAGGGATGGGTGGATATAGAGAGAGATGGAGAGAGATGGGTGGATATAGAGAGGGATGGGTGGATATAGAGAGAGAGATGGGTGGATATAGAGAGAGATGGGTGGATATAGAGAGAGATGGGTGGATATAGAGAGAGATGGGTGGATAGAGAGAGGGATGGGTGGATATATAGAGAGATAGAGAGAGATGGGTGGATATAGAGAGAGATGGAGAGAGATGAATGGGTGGATATAGAGAGAGATGGGTGGATATAGAGAGAGATGGGTGGATATAGAGAGAGATGGGTGGATATAGAGAGAGATGGGTGGATAGAGAGAGAGATGGGTGGATATATCGAGAGATGGGTGGATATAGAGAGAGAGATGGGTGGATATAGAGAGAGATGGGTGGATATAGAGAGAGATGGGTGGATATAGAGAGAGATGGGTGGATATAGAGAGAGATGGGTGGATAGAGAGAGAGATGGGTGGATATATCGAGAGATGGGTGGATATAGAGAGAGATGGGTGGATAGAGAGAGAGATGGGTGGATATATAGAGAGATGGGTGGATATAGAGAGAGATGGGTGGATATAGAGAGAGATGGGTGGATATATAGAGAGATAGAGAGAGATGGGTGGATATAGAGAGAGATGGAGAGAGATGAATGGGTGGATATAGAGAGAGAGATGGGTGGATATAGAGAGAGATGGGTGGATATAGAGAGAGATGGAGAGAGATGAATGGGTGGATATAGAGAGAGATGGGTGGATATAGAGAGAGATGGGTGGATATATAGAGAGATGGGTGGATATATAGAGAGATGGGTGGATAGAGAGAGGGATGGGTGGATATAGAGAGAGATGGGTGGATATATAGAGAGATGGGTGGATATAGAGAGAGATGGGTGGATATAGAGAGAGATGGGTGGATATAGAGAGAGATGGGTGGATATAGAGAGGGATGGGTGGATATAGAGAGGGATGGGTGGATATAGAGAGAGATGGGTGGATATAGAGAGGGGTGGGTGGATATAGAGAGAGATGGGTGGATATATAGAGAGATGGGTGGATATAGAGAGAGATGGGTGGATATATAGAGGGATGGGTGGATATATAGAGGGATGGGTGGATATAGAGAGAGATGGGTGGATATAGAGAGGGATGGGTGGATATAGAGAGAGATGGGTGGATATAGAGAGGGGTGGGTGGATATAGAGAGAGATGGGTGGATATATAGAGAGATGGGTGGATATATAGAGAGATGGGTGGATATAGAGAGAGATGGGTGGATATAGAGAGAGATGGGTGGATATAGAGAGAGATGGGTGGATATAGAGAGAGATGGGTGGATAGAGAGAGGGAGATGGGTGGATATAGAGAGGGATGGGTGGATATAGAGAGAGATGGGTGGATATAGAGAGAGATGGGTGGATATAGAGAGGGATGGGTGGATATAGAGAGAGATGGGTGGATATAGAGAGGGATGGGTGGATATAGAGAGAGATGGGTGGATATAGAGAGAGATGGAGAGAGATGAATGGGTGGATATAGAGAGAGATGGGTGGATATAGAGAGAGATGGGTGGATATAGAGAGGGATGGGTGGATATATAGAGAGATGGGTGGATATAGAGAGAGATGGGTGGATATAGAGAGGGATGGGTGGATATAGAGAGAGATGGGTGGATATAGAGAGAGATGGGTGGATATAGAGAGAGATGGGTGGATATAGAGAGAGATGGGTGGATATAGAGAGGGATGGGTGGATATAGAGAGAGATGGGTGGATATAGAGAGGGATGGGTGGATATAGAGAGAGATGGGTGGATATAGAGAGAGATGGGTGGATATAGAGAGAGATGGGTGGATATAGAGAGGGATGGGTGGATATAGAGAGAGATGGGTGGATATAGAGAGAGATGGGTGGATAGAGAGAGAGATGGGTGGATATAGAGAGAGATGGGTGGATATAGAGAGAGATGGGTGGATATAGAGAGAGATGGGTGGATATAGAGAGGGATGGGTGGATATAGAGAGAGGGATGGGTGGATATAGAGAGAGATGGGTGGATATAGAGGGGGATTGGTGGATATAGAGAGAGATGGGTGGATATAGAGAGGGATGGGTGGATAGAGAGAGAGATGGGTGGATATAGAGAGAGATGGGTGGATATAGAGAGAGATGGGTGGATATAGAGAGGGATGGGTGGATAGAGAGAGATGGGTGGATATAGAGAGAGATGGGTGGATATAGAGAGGGATGGGTGGATATAGAGAGAGATGGGTGGATATAGAGAGGGATGGGTGGATAGAGAGAGAGATGGGTGGATATAGAGAGAGATGGGTGGATATAGAGAGAGATGGGTGGATATAGAGAGGGATGGAGAGAGATGAATGGGTGGATATAGAGAGGGATGGGGGGATATAGAGAGAGATGGGGGGATATAGAGAGAGATGGGTGGATATAGAGAGAGATGGGTGGATATAGAGAGAGATGGGTGGATATAGAGAGAGATGGGTGGATATAGAGAGGGATGGAGAGAGATGAATGGGTGGATATAGAGAGAGATGGGTGGATATAGAGAGGGATGGGTGGATATAGAGAGAGATGGGTGGATATAGAGAGGGATGGGTGGATAGAGAGAGAGATGGGTGGATATAGAGAGAGATGGGTGGATATATAGAGAGATGGGTGGATATATAGAGAGATGGGTGGATATAGAGAGGGATGGGTGGATATAGAGAGAGATGGAGAGAGATGAATGGGTGGATATAGAGAGAGATGGGTGGATATAGAGAGAGATGGGTGGATATATAGAGAGATGGGTGGATATAGAGAGAGATGGGTGGATATATAGATAGATGGGTGGATATAGAGAGGGATGGGTGGATAGAGAGAGAGATGGGTGGATATAGAGAGAGATGGGTGGATATAGAGAGAGATGGGTGGATATAGAGAGAGATGGGTGGATATAGAGAGGGATGGGTGGATAGAGAGAGAGATGGGTGGATATAGAGAGAGATGGGTAGATATAGAGAGGGATGGGTGGATAGAGAGAGATGGGTGGATATAGAGAGGGATGGGTGGATATAGAGAGGGATGGGTGGATATAGAGAGAGATGGGTGGATATAGAGAGGGATGGGTGGATATAGAGAGGGATGGGTGGATAGAGAGAGAGATGGGTGGATATAGAGAGAGATGGGTGGATATAGAGAGAGATGGGTGGATATAGAGAGGGATGGGTGGATATAGAGAGAGATGGGTGGATATAGAGAGGGATGGGTGGATATAGAGAGGGATGGGTGGATATAGAGAGAGATGGGTGGATATAGAGAGGGATGGGTGGATAGAGAGAGAGATGGGTGGATATAGAGAGAGATGGGTGGATATAGAGAGAGATGGGTGGATATAGAGAGGGATGGAGAGAGATGAATGGGTGGATATAGAGAGGGATGGGGGGATATAGAGAGAGATGGGGGGATATAGAGAGAGATGGGTGGATATAGAGAGAGATGGGTGGATATATAGAGAGATGGGTGGATATAGAGAGGGATGGGTGGATATAGAGAGAGATGGGTGGATATAGAGAGAGATGGGTGGATATAGAGAGGGATGGGTGGATATAGAGAGAGATGGGTGGATATAGAGAGAGATGGGTGGATATAGAGAGGGATGGGTGGATATAGAGAGGGATGGGTGGATATAGAGAGGGATGGGTGGATATAGAGAGAGATGGGTGGATATAGAGAGAGATGGGTGGATATAGAGAGAGATGGGTGGATATATAGAGAGATGGGTGGATATAGAGAGAGATGGGTGGATATAGAGAGAGAGATGGGTGGATAGAGAGAGAGATGGGTGGATATAGAGAGAGATGGGTGGATATAGAGAGAGATGGGTGGATATAGAGAGAGATGGGTGGATATAGAGAGGGGTGGGTGGATATAGAGAGAGATGGGGGGATATAGAGAGAGATGGGTGGATATAGAGAGAGATGGGTGGATATAGAGAGGGATGGGTGGATATAGAGAGGGATGGAGAGAGATGAATGGGTGGATATAGAGAGGGATGGAGAGAGATGGGTGGATATAGAGAGAGATGGGTGGATATAGAGAGAGATGGGTGGATAGAGAGAGAGATGGGTGGATATAGAGAGGGATGGGTGGATATAGAGAGGGATGGGTGGATATAGAGAGAGATGGGTGGATATAGAGAGAGATGGGTGGATATAGAGATGAATGGGTGGATATAGAGAGAGATGGGTGGATAGAGAGAGGGATGGGTGGATATAGAGAGAGATGGGTGGATATAGAGAGGGATGGGTGGATATAGAGAGAGATGGGTGGATATAGAGAGGGATAGAGAGAGATGGGTGGATATAGAGAGGGATAGAGAGAGATGGGTGGATATAGAGAGAGATGGGTGGATATAGAGAGAGATGGGTGGATATATAGAGAGATAGAGAGAGATGGGTGGATATAGAGAGAGATGGAGAGAGATGAATGGGTGGATATAGAGAGGGATAGAGAGAGGGATGGGTGGATATAGAGAGAGATGGGTGGATATAGAGAGAGATGGGTGGATATAGAGAGAGATAGAGAGAGATGGGTGGATATAGAGAGAGATGGAGAGAGATGAATGGGTGGATATAGAGAGAGATGGGTGGATATAGAGAGAGATGGGTGGATATAGAGAGAGATGGGTGGATATAGAGAGAGATGGGTGGATATAGAGAGAGATGGGTGGATATAGAGAGAGATGGGTGGATATAGAGAGAGATGGGTGGATATAGAGAGAGATGGGTGGATATAGAGAGGGATGGGTGGATATAGAGAGAGATGGGTGGATATAGAGAGGGATGGGTGGATATAGAGAGAGATGGAGAGAGATGGGTGGATATAGAGAGAGATGGGTGGATATAGAGAGAGATGGGTGGATATAGAGAGGGATGGGTGGATATAGAGAGGGATGGGTGGATATAGAGAGGGATGGGTGGATATATAGAGAGATGGGTGGATAGAGAGAGGGATGGGTGGATATAGAGAGAGATAGAGAGAGATGGGTGGATATAGAGAGAGATGGGTGGATATAGAGAGGGATGGGTGGATATAGAGAGAGATGGGTGGATATAGAGAGAGATGGGTGGATATATAGAGAGATAGAGAGAGATGGGTGGATATAGAGAGGGATGGGTGGATATATAGAGAGATAGAGAGAGATGGGTGGATATAGAGAGAGATGGGTGGATATATAGAGAGATAGAGAGAGATGGGTGGATATAGAGAGAGATGGAGAGAGATGAATGGGTGGATATAGAGAGAGATGGGTGGATATAGAGAGAGATGGGTGGATATAGAGAGAGATGGGTGGATATAGAGAGAGATGGGTGGATATAGAGAGAGATGGGTGGATATAGAGAGAGATGGGTGGATATAGAGAGAGATGGGTGGATATAGAGAGAGATGGGTGGATATAGAGAGGGATGGGTGGATATAGAGAGAGATGGGTGGATATAGAGAGGGATGGGTGGATATAGAGAGAGATGGGTGGATAGAGAGAGAGATGGGTGGATATAGAGAGAGATGGGTGGATATAGAGAGGGATGGGTGGATAGAGAGAGAGATGGGTGGATATAGAGATCCACCCACACGTGGTCCCGTGTGGCTCAGTTGGTAGAGCATGGCGCTTGCAACGCCAGGGTTGTGGGTTCATTCCCCACGGGGGGACCAGGATGAATATGTATGAACTTTCCAATTTGTAAGTCGCTCTGGATAAGAGCGTCTGCTAAATGACTTAAATGTAATGTAAATGTAGAGAGAGATGGGTGGATAGAGAGAGAGATGGGTGGATATAGAGAGGGATGGAGAGAGATGAATGGGTGGATATAGAGAGGGATGGAGAAGGGGGAATGGGTAGATACAGAGAGGGATGGAGAGAGATGAATGGGTAGATATAGAGAGGGATGGAGAGAGATGAATGGGTGGATATAGAGAGAGATGGAGAAGGGGGAATGGGTAGATACAGAGAGGGATGGAGAGAGATGAATGGGTAGATATAGAGAGGGATGGAGAGAGATGAATGGGTGGATATAGAGAGAGATGGAGAAGGGGGAATGGGTAGATATAGAGAGGGATGGAGAGAGATGAATGGGTAGATATAGAGAGGGATGGAGAGAGATGAATGGGTGGATATAGAGAGGGATGGAGAAGGGGGAATGGGTAGATACAGAGAGGGATGGAGAAGGGGGAATGGGTAGATACAGAGAGGGATGGAGAAGGGGGAATGGGTAGATACAGAGAGGGATGGAGAAGGGGGAATGGGTAGATACAGAGAGGGATGGAGAAGGGGGAATGGGTAGATACAGAGAGGGATGGAGAAGGGGGAATGGGTAGATACAGAGAGGGATGGAGAAGGGGGAATGGGTAGATACAGAGAGGGATGGAGAAGGGGGAATGGGTAGATACAGAGAGGGATGGGTAGATATAGAGAGGGATGGAGAAGGGGGAATGGGTAGATACAGAGAGGGATGGAGAAGGGGGAATGGGTAGATATAGAGAGTGGTGTAGAAGGGGGAATGGGTAGATACAGAGAGTGGTGTAGAAGGGGGAATGGGTAGATACAGAGAGTGGTGTAGAAGGGGGAATGGGTAGATACAGAGAGTGGTGTAGAAGGGGGAATGGGTAGATACAGAGAGGGATGGAGAAGGGGGAATGGGTAGATACAGAGAGTGGTGTAGAAGGGGGAATGGGTGGATATAGAGAGGGATGGAGAAGGGGGAATGGGTAGATATAGAGAGGGATGGAGAAGGGGGAATGGGTAGATACAGAGAGTGGTGTAGAAGGGGGAATGGGTAGATACAGAGAGAGGTGTAGAAGGGGGAATGGGTAGATATAGAGAGTGGTGTAGAAGGGGGAATGGGTGGATATAGAGAGTGGTGTAGAGAGAGGGATGGGTGGATATAGAGAGAGATGGGTGGATAGAGAGAGAGATGGGTGGATAGAGAGAGAGATGGGTGGATATAGAGAGGGATGGAGAAGGGGGAATGGGTAGATACAGAGAGGGGTGTAGAAGGGGGAATGGGTAGATACAGAGAGGGATGGAGAAGGGGGAATGGGTAGATACAGAGAGGGATGGGTAGATATAGAGAGGGATGGAGAGAGAGATGGGTGGATATAGAGAGGGATGGAGAAGGGGGAATGGGTAGATACAGAGAGGGGTGTAGAAGGGGGAATGGGTAGATACAGAGAGGGATGGAGAAGGGGGAATGGGTAGATATAGAGAGGGGTGTAGAAGGGGGAATGGGTAGATACAGAGAGTGGTGTAGAAGGGGGAATGGGTAGATACAGAGAGTGGTGTAGAAGGGGGAATGGGTAGATACAGAGAGGGGTGTAGAAGGGGGAATGGGTAGATACAGAGAGGGATGGAGAAGGGGGAATGGGTAGATATAGAGAGGGGTGTAGAAGGGGGAATGGGTAGATACAGAGAGTGGTGTAGAAGGGGGAATGGGTAGATATAGAGAGGGGTGTAGAAGGGGGAATGGGTAGATACAGAGAGGGGTGTAGAAGGGGGAATGGGTAGATACAGAGAGGGATGTAGAAGGGGGAATGGGTAGATACAGAGAGGGATGGAGAAGGGGGAATGGGTAGATACAGAGAGGGGTGTAGAAGGGGGAATGGGTAGATACAGAGAGGGGTGTAGAAGGGGGAATGGGTAGATACAGAGAGTGGTGTAGAAGGGGGAATGGGTAGATACAGAGAGGGATGGAGAAGGGGGAATGGGTAGATACAGAGAGGGATGTAGAAGGGGGAATGGGTAGATACAGAGAGGGATGGAGAAGGGGGAATGGGTAGATACAGAGAGGGGTGTAGAAGGGGGAATGGGTAGATACAGAGAGGGATGGAGAAGGGGGAATGGGTAGATACAGAGAGGGATGGAGAAGGGGGAATGGGTAGATACAGAGAGGGGTGTAGAAGGGGGAATGGGTAGATACAGAGAGGGGTGTAGAAGGGGGAATGGGTAGATACAGAGAGTGGTGTAGAAGGGGGAATGGGTAGATATAGAGAGTGGTGTAGAAGGGGGAATGGGTAGATACAGAGAGGGGTGTAGAAGGGGGAATGGGTAGATACAGAGAGGGATGGAGAAGGGGGAATGGGTAGATACAGAGAGTGGTGTAGAAGGGGGAATGGGTAGATACAGAGAGTGGTGTAGAAGGGGGAATGGGTGGATATAGAGAGTGGTGTAGAAGGGGGAATGAGTAGATACAGAGAGTGGTGTAGAAGGGGGAATGGGTAGATACAGAGAGGGATGTAGAAGGGGGAATGGGTAGATACAGAGAGTGGTGTAGAAGGGGGAATGGGTAGATACAGAGAGTGGTGTAGAAGGGCAGTGTTTCCTCAATATTAATTTAGCAGCAGCTTCAGATCGCCAGATTCTCATCAGATCGTCATAGAAACCTCCAAGGTAACCAGCTAGCTAGTAATCCTGGAAGTGTGAGCCAACCTTAGTGATAAATGTATGTAAAAAGTGTTAGCTAAGAAACAGTAGCGTTACGCTAGCTAAACATTTTCCGTTTATTAATATAGAATTGGCCCGGTGACGCCATTGATATCAAGAGATAAAATTAAAACGGTCCTCGACTTTCAGATGTAAAGCAAGAGAACATAATTTAATGTTTATGCATTATTACGGAGTCGCATATCCAGCCACCGGACACACCAGGAAGAACCCCTCCGACCCCGCCGCTGCTGAAATAAATCCTAGGGGAAACACTGAAAAGGGAAAGGAGAGATTGGTAGAGAAAGGGAAAGAGAGATACAGAGGGAGGGAGAGATGGGAAAAGAAAGGGAAAGAGAGGGATGGAGAGAGGGAGGGGTGGAGAGAGGGAGGGGTGGAGAGAGGGAGAGAGAGATGGATGGAGAGAGGGAGGCGTGGAGAGAGGGAGAGAGAGATGGATGGATGGAGAGAGGGAGAGAGAGATGGATGGAGAGAGGGAGGGGTGGAGAGAGGGAGAGAGAGATGGATGGAGAGAGGGAGGGGTGGAGAGAGGGAGAGAGAGATGGATGGATGGAGAGAGGGATGGAGAGAGGGAGAGAGAGAGAGCGAGAGAGGGATGGAGAGAGGGATGGAGAGAGGGAGGGAGAGAGGGATGGAGAGAGGGATGGAGAGAGGGATGAGAGAGAGGGATGAGAGAGGGAGGGAGAGAGGGATTGAGAGAGGGATGGAGAGAGGGATGAGAGAGAGAGGGAGGGAGAGAGAGATGGAGAGAGGGATGGAGAGAGGGATGGAGAGAGGGATGGAGAGATGGAGAGAGGGATGAGAGAGAGAGGGAAGGAGAGAGGGATGGAGAGAGGGATGGAGAGAGGGATGGAGAGAGGGATGGAGAGATGGAGAGAGGGATGAGAGAGAGAGGGAAGGAGAGAGGGAAGGCTAGAGAGAAGGATAGAGGGAAGGATAGAGAGACGTGAGGTGTTGGTCTGTTGGTATCAGTGGTTCACCTGCAACGCTCGGATTTCCTCTTGAGCTGCGGTAAGGTGGTAGGACAGAACCTTAGGAGAGGACACACACACACGTCAACATAGCACATAGACTTAAACACACACACACACACACACACGTCAACATAGCACATAGACTTAAACACACACACACACACACACACACACGTCAACATAGCACATAGACTTAAACACACACACACACACACACACGTCAACATAGCACATAGACTTAAACACACACACACACGTCAACATAGCACATAGACTTAAACACACACACACACACACGTCAACATAGCACATAGACTTAAACACACACACACACACACACACACACACACACACACACACACACACACACACACGCACGTCAACATAGCACACACACACACACACACACACACACACACACACACACACACACACACACACACACACACACACACACACACACACACACACACACGTCAACATAGCACATAGACTTAAACACACACACACACACACACACACACACACGTCAACATAGCACATAGACTTAAACACACACACACACACACACACACACACACACACACACGTCAACATAGCACATAGACTTAAACACACACACACACACACACACACACACACACACACACACACACACACGTCAACATAGCACATAGACTTAAACACACACACACACACACACGTAAAGATAGCACACACACATAAACACAAACATGTAAACACATGAAGGAATTGTTGAAATGATTGAGTTTAAATGTATTTGGCTAAGGTGTATGTAAACTTCAGACTTCAACTGTATATATAGTACCAGTCAAAACACTATACTGCAAATGTCTGTATATATACACTGCTCAAAAAAATAAAGGGAACACTTAAACAACACAATGTAACTCCAAGTCAATCACACTTCTGTGAAATCAAACTGTCCACTTAGGAAGCAACACTGATTGACAATACATTTCACATGCTGTTGTGCAAATGGAATAGACAACAGGTGGAAATTATAGGCAATTAGCAAGACACCCCCCAAAACAGGAGTGATTCTGCAGGTGGTGACCACAGACCACTTCTCAGTTCCTATGCTTCCTGGCTGATGTTTTGGTCACTTTTGAATGCTGGCGGTGCTCTCACTCTAGTGGTAGCATGAGACAACATTGTGTTGTTTAAGTGTTCCCTTTATTTTTTTGAGCAGTGTATATATATATATATATATATAGTACCAGTCAAAACACTATACTGCAAATGTCTGTATATATATATATATATATAGTACCAGTCAAAACACTATACTGCAAATGTCTGTATATATATATATATATATAGTACCAGTCAAAACACTATACTGCAAATGTCTGTATATATATATATATATATACATATATATAGTACCAGTCAAAACACTATACTGCAAATGTCTGTACATATATATACATATATATATAGTACCAGTCAAAACATTATACTGCAAATGTCTGTATATATATATACATATATAGTACCAGTCAAAACACTATACTGCAAATGTCTGTACATATATATACATATTTATATATAGTACCAGTCAAAACATTATACTCCAAATGTCTGTATATATATATATATATATATAGTACCTGTCAAAACACTATACTGTAAATGCCTGTATATATATATATATATATATATATATATATATATATATATATATATATATATATATATATATATATATATATATATATATATATATATATATATATATATGCATTACCAGTCAGAAGTTTGGACACACCTACTCATTCAAGGGATTTTCTTTATTTTTACTATTTTCTACATTGTAGAATAATAGTGAAGACATCAACACTATGAAATAACACATATGGAATCATGTAGTAACCAAAAAAGTGTTAAACAAATCAAAATATATTTTAGATTCTTCAAAGTAGTGATGTCTTCAATATTATTCTACAATGTAGAAAATAGTAAAAAATAAAGAAAATCCCCAGACTAGTACTATATATATATATATATATATATATATACTTCTGTCTCGTCCCCTACCTCCTGGGTGACATCCTGGCTGGCTCGTTGGTACTCTATCCGTTGGACGGTCTGGACGTTCTGCAGGGCCAGACTGGTACTATATATATATATACTTCTGTCTCGTCCCCTACCTCCTGGGTGACATCCTGGCTGGCTCGTTGGTACTTTATCCGTTGGACAGTCTGGACGGTCTGCAGGGCCAGACTGGTACTATATATATATATACTTCTGTCTCGTCCCCTACCTCCTGGGTGACATCCTGGCTGGCTCGTTGGTACTCTATCCGTTGGACGGTCTGGACGTTCTGCAGGGCCAGACTGGTACTATATATATATATACTTCTGTCTCATCCCCTACCTCCTGGGTGACATCCTGGCTGGCTCGTTGGTACTCTATCCGTTGGACGGTCTGGACGGTCTGCAGGGCCAGGCCGCAGTACACAGCAAAGTCCTCTAGGAGGCGCTCATCATAGCGGTGAAACGCCCTGCCCGTCTCCGCCTCGCCAGGGGCCGCGCCCAGTTTGTTCTTCAGCTGGCAGACGGCTGAACAGACAACAACAACAGCAACAGCGACAACAACAACAACACCAGCAACAGCGACAACAACAACAGCGACAACAACAACAGCAACAGCGACAACAACAACAGCGACAACAACAACAGCAACAGCGACAACAACAACAACAACAACAGCGACAACAACAACAACACCAGTGACAACAACAACAACCACAACAACAGCGACAGCGACAACAACAACAACAACAACAGCAACCACAACAACAGCAACAACAACAACAACAACAACAACCACCACAACAACCACAACAACAACAGCAACCACAACAACAGTGACAACAACAACAACCACAACAACAGCAACAGCGACAACAACAACAACAACAACAGCAACAACAGCAACAACCACAACAACAACCACCACAACACCAGCAACAGCGACAACAACAACAACCACAACAACAGCAACAGCGACAACAACAACAACCACAACAACAACCAAAACAACAACAACCACAGCAACAACCAAAACAACAACAACCACAACAACAACCACAACAACAACAACCACAACAGCGACAACCACAACAGCAACCACAACAACAACCACAACAACAACCACAACAACAACCACAACAACAACAACCACAACAACAACCACAACAACAACCAAAACAACAACAACCACAACAACAACCACAACAACAACAACCACAACAACAACAACAACAACAACAACAGTAACAACAACAGCAACAGCGACAACAACAACAACCACAACAACAACAACAACAACAACAACCACAACAACAACAACCACAACAGCGACAACAACCACAGCAACAACCACAACAGCGACAACAACCACAGCAACAACCAAAACAACAACAACAACAACAACAACAACAACAACAACAACAATAACAATAACAACAACAACAACAACAACAAGAGGGATGGAAGGTGTTAATAACTTTATTTATTTATTTATTTAATAACTTAAAACTTCATGACGATTCATAATTCAATCGTATCATGTGTCGTCTTGCCCAGGGCCGTATTCATAAAGCGTCTCAGAGTGCTGATCTAGGATCAGTTTGATCCTTTTAGATCCCAATGAAGAAGACCACATAGACCGGGTGGGGACCTGATCCTAGATCAGCCCTGCTACTCTGAGATGGTATTGCGGATGTGTTGTGGAGATTAGTGATGGTTAGGACTGTCTGTGGTGTGGAGATCAGTAATGGTTAGGACTGTGTCTATCTGTGGTGTGGAGATCAGTGGTGGTTAAGACTGTCTGTGGTGTGGAGATCAGTGATGGTTAAGACTGCCTGTGGTGTGGAGATCAGTGATGGTTAGGACTCTGTCTATCTGTGGTGTGGAGATCAGTGGTGGTTAGGACTGTCTGTGGTGTGGAGATCAGTGGTGGTTAAGACTGTCTGTGGTGTGGAGATCAGTGATGGTTAAGACTGTGTCTATCTGTGGTGTGGAGATCAGTGGTGGTTAAGACTGTCTGTGGTGTGGAGATCAGTGATGGTTAGGACTGTGTCTATCTGTGGTGTGGAGATCAGTGGTGGTTAAGACTGTCTGTGGTGTGGAGATCAGTGATGGTTAAGACTGTCTGTGGTGTGGAGATCAGTGATGGTTAGGACTGTGTCTATCTGTGGTGTGGAGATCAGTGGTGGTTAGGACTGTCTGTGGTGTGGAGATCAGTGATGGTTAGGACTGTGTCTATCTGTGGTGTGGAGATCAGTGATGGTTAAGACTGTCTGTGGTGTGGAGATCAGTGGTGGTTAGGACTGTGTCTATCTGTGGTGTGGAGATCAGTGGTGGTTAGGACTGTGTCTATCTGTGGTGTGGAGATCAGTGGTGGTTAGGACTGTGTCTATCTGTGGTGTGGAGATCAGTGGTGGTTAAGACTGCCTGTGGTGTGGAGATCAGTGGTGGTTAAGACTGTCTGTGGTGTGGAGATCAGTGATGGTTAGGACTGTCTGTGGTGTGGAGATCAGTGGTGGTTAAGACTGTCTGTGGTGTGGAGATCAGTGGTGGTTAGGACTCTGTCTATCTGTGGTGTGGAGATCAGTGATGGTTAGGACTGTGTCTATCTGTGGTGTGGAGATCAGTGATGGTTAGGACTGTGTCTATCTGTGGTGTGGAGATCAGTGATGGTTAGGACTGTGTCTATCTGTGGTGTGGAGATCAGTGATGGTTAAGACTGTCTGTGGTGTGGAGATCAGTGATGGTTAGGACTGTGTCTATCTGTGGTGTGGAGATCAGGGATGGTTAAGATTATCTGTGGTGTGGAGATCAGTGATGGTTAGGACTGTGTCTATCTGTGGTGTGGAGATCAGTGATGGTTAAGACTGTGTCTATCTGTGGTGTGGAGATCAGTGATGGTTAGGACTCTGTCTATCCAACAACCCTGCTAAGTACCCTGGCTGACGCACTCCAAAGGGTTAACACCTTGTCTAATGCTGCTAATACTCAGTCAGCTAATAGAAGACTTCCTAGTAAATACAAGATTCTCTACAGCCAAGATTCTCTACAGACTTCCTAGTAAATACAAGATTCTCTACAGCCAAGATTCTCTACAGACTTCCTAGTAAATACAAGATTCTCTGCAGCCAAGATTCTCTACAGACTTCCTAGTAAATACAAGATTCTCTACAGCCAAGATTCTCTACAGACTTCCTAGTAAATACAAGATTCTCTGCAGCCAAGATTCTCTACAGACTTCCTAGTAAATACAAGATTCTCTACAGCCAAGATTCTCTACAGACTTCCTAGTAAATACAAGATTCTCTGCAGCCAAGATTATCTACTGACTTCCTAGTAAATACAAGATTCTCTACAGACTTCCTAGTAAATACAATATTCTCTGCAGCCAATATTCTCTACAGACTTCCTAGTAAATACAAGATTCTCTACAGACTTCCTAGTAAATACAAGATTCTCTACAGTCAAGATTCTCTACAGACTTCCTAGTAAATACAAGATTCTCTACAGCCAAGATTCTCTACAGACTTCCTAGTAAATACAAGATTCTCTGCAGCCAAGATTCTCTACAGACTTCCTAGTAAATACAAGATTCTCTACAGCCAAGATTCTCTACAGACTTCCTAGTAAATACAAGATTCTCTGCAGCCAAGATTCTCTACAGACTTCCTAGTAAATACAAGATTCTCTACAGCCAAGATTCTCTACAGACTTCCTAGTAAATACAAGATTCTCTGCAGCCAAGATTATCTACTGACTTCCTAGTAAATACAAGATTCTCTACAGACTTCCTAGTAAATACAATATTCTCTGCAGCCAATATTCTCTACAGACTTCCTAGTAAATACAAGATTCTCTACAGACTTCCTAGTAAATACAAGATTCTCTACAGTCAAGATTCTCTACAGACTTCCTAGTAAATACAAGATTCTCTACAGCCAAGATTCTCTACAGACTTCCTAGTAAATACAAGATTCTCTACAGCCAAGATTCTCTACAGACTTACTAGTAAATACAAGATTCTCTGCAACCAAGACTCTCTACAGCCAAGACTCTCTACAAACAAGATTATCTATATACTTCCTATTAAATAGAAGACTCTACAGTAAAAGCAACACTAACCACTAGCCCCTAACCACTAACTCCTAGCTGCTACCATGTGGAGCTGAAATAATGATCAGAAACAATACTCTACAGCCAAGATTATCTACAGCCAAGACTTCCCAGTAAATACAAGACTCTTCAGTAAATACAATACTTCCTACAGCCAAGACTCTCTACAGTCCTAGTAAATACAACACTTCCTAGTCAGTAAATACAACACTTCCTAGTCAGTGAATACAAGACTTCCTAGTCAGTAAATACAACACTTCCTAGTCAGTGAATACAACACTTCCTAGTCAGTGAATACAACACTTCCTAGTTCAGTAAATACAACACTTCCTAGTCAGTGAATACAACACTTCCTAGTCAGTAAATACAACACTTCCTAGTCAGTAAATACAACACTTCCTAGTCAGTAAATACAACACTTCCTAGTCAGTAAATACAACACTTCCTAGTCAGTGAATACAACACTTCCTAGTCAGTGAATACAACACTTCCTAGTCAGTAAATACAACACTTCCTCGTCAGTAAATACAACACTTCCTCGTCAGTAAATACAACACTTCCTAGTCAGTGAATACAACACTTCCTAGTCAGTGAATACAATACTTCCTAGTCAGTGAATACAACACTTCCTAGTCAGTGAATACAACACTTTCTAGTCAGTGAATACAACACTTCCTAGTCAGTGAATACAACACTTCCTAGTCAGTAAATACAACACTTCCTAGTCAGTAAATACAACACTTCCTAGTCAGTAAATACAACACTTCCTCGTCAGTAAATACAACACTTCCTAGTCAGTGAATACAACACTTCCTAGTCAGTGAATACAACACTTCCTAGTCAGTAAATACAACACTTCCTAGTCAGTAAATACAACACTTCCTCGTCAGTAAATACAACACTTCCTAGTCAGTGAATACAACACTTCCTAGTCAGTGAATACAACACTTCCTAGTCAGTGAATACAACACTTCCTAGTCAGTGAATACAACACTTCCTAGTCAGTGAATACAACACTTCCTAGTCAGTGAATACAATACTTCCTAGTCAGTGAATACAACACTTCCTAGTCAGTGAATACAACACTTTCTAGTCAGTGAATACAACACTTCCTAGTCAGTGAATACAACACTTCCTAGTCAGTAAATACAACACTTCCTAGTCAGTAAATACAACACTTCCTAGTCAGTAAATACAACACTTCCTCGTCAGTAAATACAACACTTCCTAGTCAGTGAATACAACACTTCCTAGTCAGTGAATACAACACTTCTTAGTCAGTAAATACAACACTTCCTAGTCAGTAAATACAACACTTCCTAGTCAGTAAATACAACACTTCCTCGTCAGTAAATACAACACTTCCTAGTCAGTGAATACAACACTTCCTAGTCAGTGAATACAACACTTCCTAGTCAGTGAATACAACACTTCCTAGTCAGTGAATACAACACTTCCTAGTCAGTGAATACAACACTTCCTAGTCAGTGAATACAACACTTCCTAGTCAGTGAATACAACACTTCCTAGTCAGTGAATACAACACTTCCTAGTCAGTGAATACAACACTTCCTAGTCAGTGAATACAACACTTCCTAGTCAGTGAATACAACACTTCCTAGTCAGTGAATAGATCAGTAAATAAAGACTGAAGAGCCAGTAATACGCTGGTTTAAGACGTACTGCTATCAAAATCTCTGCCTTGACTATCAACAACGACTAAAAGCGTGCCTCTAGCAACCACAGAAGAAGAAGAAGACTCCCTACGACTAACAGCATGTCTCTAGCAGCCACAGAAGAAGAAGAAGACTCCCTACGACTAGCAACCACAGAAGAAGAAGAAGACTCCCAACGACTAACAGCATGTCTCTAACAACCACAGAAGAAGAAGACTCCCTACGACTAACAACCACAGAAGAAGAAGACTCCCTACGACTAACAACCACAGAAGAAGAAGACTCCCTACGACTAACAACCACAGAAGAAGAAGACTCCCTACGACTAACAACCACAGAAGAAGAAGAATCGCAACGACTAGTAACCACAGAAGAAGAAGACTCCCTACGACTAACAACCACAGAAGAAGAAGAAGACTCCCTACGACTAACAACCACAGAAGAAGAGACACCTGACTCTTTACTGCTGTATGAGGTGTAGTTACAGAATTCATGCTGTTGTTATCAATGGGATTCTATAGGAAGGTTAAAGTTATATAAACATAGTTAGATAAATAAAGTGAGTTATATATGGACATCGGCCTGTAAAGACAGTGCTGCATAAACCGACTATAAACTAGGAAAGATACATGTGGGACGGAGAAAGAGAGACGCACCGATGATTTTTCCTGTCTTCCCGTTTCTGATCGGGCAGCAGACCAGACTACCCGCGGGGGGGTCCTGATCGGCGCCGGACACGTTCAGTGTCTCCATGGAGACCAGCACCCGCAGGGCGTGGGTCAGGTCTATGTCCGAGAGGGTACAGTCTCTATGGAAACACAGAAATATAGTGATGCTACAGTCTCTATGGAAACACAGAAATATAGTGATGCTACAGTCCCTATGGAAACACAGAAATATAGGGATGCTACAGTCTCTATGGAAACACAGAAATATAGGGATGCTACAGTCTCTATGGAAACACAGAAATATACATTATTTACATTAACCATCAAACACAGAAAAATGATCCACTGCTGATCAGTGCAAAGCCACCAGTCACAAATACGGCTGAGAAATTCAGGTAACTTTCCCCAAATTCCCATGTTATCCAGAAGACTCGGTTGGAAGATTCCTGGAATCAGGAAGGAAAAAGGAGCAAATTCCTGGAATCCTCCAACCAGGATTTTTTTGGGGGAAAACCTGGACATTTGGGGATGTTACTGGTATTTTTGCAACCTTTGTCCCAATTTAAATATATTTGTATTTGGTCCGATTATCTGCATGTTTATAGTACACCAAGACGGTCCCAGGTCAACAATAACAACAATAACAACAATAACAACAATAACAACAATAACAGCAGTTCTCTCTTAAACACATGACTGTGGTCTATATAATGTATTGTATAGTACACCAAGACAGTCCCAGGTCAACAATAACAACAATAACAACAATAACAGCAGTTCTCTCTTAGACACATGACTGTGGTCTATATAATGTATTGTATAGTACACCAAAACAGTCCCAGGTCAACAATAACAACAATAACAACAATAACAACAGTTATCTCTTAAACACATGACTGTGGTCTATATAATGTATTGTATAGTACACCAAGACAGTCCCAGGTCAACAATAACAACAATAACAACAATAACAGCAGTTCTCTCTTAGACACATGACTGTGGTCTATATAATGTATTGTATAGTAAACCAAGACAGTCCCAGGTCAACAATAACAACAATAACAACAGTTATCTCTTAAACACATGACTGTGGTCTATATAATGTATTGTATAGTAAACCAAGACGGTCCCAGGTCAACAATAACAACAATAACAGCAGTTATCTCTTAAACACATGACTGTGGTCTATATAATGTATTGTATAGTACACCAAAACAGTCCCAGGTCAACTACATCACAACATTAACAGCAGTTATCTCTTAAACACATGACTGTGGTCTATATAATGTATTGTATAGTACACCAAGACGGTCCCAGGTCAACTACATCACAACAATAACAGCAGTTATCTCTTAAACACATGACTGTGGTCTATATAATGTATTGTATAGTACACCAAGACAGTCCCAGGTCAACTACATCACAACAATAACAGCAGTTATCTCTTAAACACATGACTGTGGTCTATATAATGTATTTATAAACTGAAACAAAACACTGTTGATGAAATGACACAACAGAGACAGGAGAGGAAATGATGTAATGACACAACAGAGACAGGAGAGGAAATGATGTAATGACACAACAGTGACAGGAGAGGTAATGATGTAATGACAGGAGAGGAAATGATGTAATGACACAACAGAGACAGGAGAGGAAATGATGTAATGACACAACAGAGACAGGAGAGGTAATGATGTAATGACACAACAGAGACAGGAGAGGTAATGATGTAATGACACAACAGTGACAGGAGAGGTAATGATGTAATGACAGGAGAGGAAATGATGTAATGACACAACAGAGACAGGAGAGGTAATGATGTAATGACACAACAGAGACAGGAGAGGTAATGATGTAATGACACAACAGAGACAGGAGAGGTAATGATGTAATGACACAACAGTGACAGGAGAGGTAATGATGTAATGACAGGAGAGGAAATGATGTAATGACACAACAGAGACAGGAGAGGAAATGATGTAATGACAGGAGAGGTAATGATGTAATGACACAACAGAGACAGGAGAGGAAATGATGTAATGACACAACAGAGACAGGAGAGGAAATGATGTAATGACACAACAGAGACCGGAGAGGTAATGATGTAATGACACAACAGAGACAGGAGAGGAAATGATGTAATGACAGGAGAGGAAATGATGTAATGACACAACAGAGACAGGAGAGGAAATGATGTAATGACAGGAGAGGAAATGATGTAATGACACAACAGAGACAGGAGAGGAAATGATGTAATGACAGGAGAGGTAATGATGTAATGACACAACAGAGACAGGAGAGGAAATGATGTAATGACACAACAGAGACAGGAGAGGTAATGATGTAATGACACAACAGAGACAGGAGAGGAAATGATGTAATGACACAACAGAGACAGGAGAGGAAATGATGTAATGACACAACAGTGACAGGAGAGGTAATGATGTAATGACAGGAGAGGTAATGATGTAATGACAGGAGAGGTAATGATGTAATGACACAACAGAGACAGGAGAGGAAATGATGTAATGACACAACAGAGACAGGAGAGGTAATGATGTAATGACACAACAGAGACAGGAGAGGTAATGATGTAATGACACAACAGTGACAGGAGAGGAAATGATGTAATGATAGGAGAGGAAATGATGTAATGACACAACAGAGACAGGAGAGGAAATGATGTAATGACAGGAGAGGTAATGATGTAATGACACAACAGAGACAGGAGAGGAAATGATGTAATGACAGGAGAGGTAATGATGTAATGACACAACAGAGACAGGAGAGGAAATGATGTAATGACACAACAGAGACAGGAGAGGAAATGATGTAATGACACAACAGAGACAGGAGAGGAAATGATGTAATGACACAACAGTGACAGGAGAGGTAATGATGTAATGACAGGAGAGGTAATGATGTAATGACACAACAGAGACAGGAGAGGAAATGATGTAATGACAGGAGAGGAAATGATGTAATGATAGGAGAGGAAATGATGTAATGACACAACAGAGACAGGAGAGGAAATGATGTAATGACAGGAGAGGTAATGATGTAATGACACAACAGAGACAGGAGAGGAAATGATGTAATGACAGGAGAGGTAATGATGTAATGACACAACAGAGACAGGAGAGGAAATGATGTAATGACACAACAGAGACAGGAGAGGTAATGATGTAATGACACAACAGAGACAGGAGAGGAAATGATGTAATGACACAACAGTGACAGGAGAGGTAATGATGTAATGACAGGAGAGGTAATGATGTAATGACACAACAGAGACAGGAGAGGAAATGATGTAATGACAGGAGAGGAAATGATGTAATGACACAACAGAGACAGGAGAGGTAATGATGTAATGACACAACAGTGACAGGAGAGGTAATGATGTAATGACACAACAGAGACAGGAGAGGTAATGATGTAATGACAGGAGAGGAAATGATGTAATGACACAACAGAGACAGGATAGGTAATGATGTAATGACACAACAGTGACAGGAGAGGTAATGATGTAATGACAGGAGAGGTAATGATGTAATGACACAACAGAGACAGGAGAGGTAATGATGTAATGACACAACAGAGACAGGAGAGGTAATGATGTAATGACACAACAGTGACAGGAGAGGTAATGATGTAATGACAGGAGAGGTAATGATGTAATGACACAACAGAGACAGGAGAGGAAATGATGTAATGACACAACAGAGACAGGAGAGGAAATGATGTAATGACACAACAGAGACAGGAGAGGTAATGATGTAATGACACAACAGAGACAGGAGAGGAAATGATGTAATGACAGGAGAGGAAATGATGTAATGACACAACAGAGACAGGAGAGGAAATGATGTAATGACAGGAGAGGAAATGATGTAATGACACAACAGAGACAGGAGAGGAAATGATGTAATGACAGGAGAGGTAATGATGTAATGACACAACAGAGACAGGAGAGGAAATGATGTAATGACACAACAGAGACAGGAGAGGTAATGAAGTAATGACACAACAGAGACAGGAGAGGAAATGATGTAATGACACAACAGAGACAGGAGAGGAAATGATGTAATGACACAACAGTGACAGGAGAGGTAATGATGTAATGACAGGAGAGGTAATGATGTAATGACAGGAGAGGTAATGATGTAATGACACAACAGAGACAGGAGAGGAAATGATGTAATGACACAACAGAGACAGGAGAGGTAATGATGTAATGACACAACAGAGACAGGAGAGGTAATGATGTAATGACACAACAGTGACAGGAGAGGAAATGATGTAATGATAGGAGAGGAAATGATGTAATGACACAACAGAGACAGGAGAGGAAATGATGTAATGACAGGAGAGGTAATGATGTAATGACACAACAGAGACAGGAGAGGAAATGATGTAATGACAGGAGAGGTAATGATGTAATGACACAACAGAGACAGGAGAGGAAATGATGTAATGACACAACAGAGACAGGAGAGGAAATGATGTAATGACACAACAGAGACAGGAGAGGTAATGATGTAATGACACAACAGAGACAGGAGAGGAAATGATGTAATGACACAACAGTGACAGGAGAGGTAATGATGTAATGACAGGAGAGGTAATGATGTAATGACACAACAGAGACAGGAGAGGAAATGATGTAATGACAGGAGAGGAAATGATGTAATGACACAACAGAGACAGGAGAGGTAATGATGTATTGACACAACAGTGACAGGAGAGGTAATGATGTAATGACACAACAGAGACAGGAGAGGTAATGATGTAATGACAGGAGAGGAAATGATGTAATGACACAACAGAGACAGGATAGGTAATGATGTAATGACACAACAGTGACAGGAGAGGTAATGATGTAATGACAGGAGAGGTAATGATGTAATGACACAACAGAGACAGGAGAGGTAATGATGTAATGACACAACAGAGACAGGAGAGGTAATGATGTAATGACACAACAGTGACAGGAGAGGTAATGATGTAATGCCAGGAGAGGTAATGATGTAATGACACAACAGAGACAGGAGAGGTAATGATGTAATGACACAACAGAGACAGGAGAGGTAATGATGTAATGACACAACAGTGACAGGAGAGGAAATGATGTAATGACACAACAGAGACAGGAGAGGAAATGATGTAATGACACAACAGAGACAGGAGAGGTAATGATGTAATGACAGGAGAGGAAATGATGTAATGACACAACAGAGACAGGAGAGGAAATGATGTAATGACACAACAGAGACAGGAGAGGTCATGATGTAATGACACAACAGTGACAGGAGAGGTAATGATGTAATGACACAACAGAGACAGGAGAGGTAATGATGTAATGACAGGAGAGGAAATGATGTAATGACACAACAGAGACAGGAGAGGTAATGATGTAATGACACAACAGAGACAGGAGAGGAAATGATGTAATGACACAACAGAGACAGGAGAGGAAATTATGTAATGATAGGAGAGAAAATGATGTAATGACACAACAGAGACAGGAGAGGTAATGATGTAATGACACAACAGAGACAGGAGAGGAAATGATGTAATGACACAACAGAGACAGGAGAGGTAATGATGTAATGACAGGAGAGGAAATGATGTAATGACACAACAGAGACAGGATAGGTAATGATGTAATGACACAACAGAGACAGGAGAGGAAATGATGTAATGACACAACAGAGACAGGAGAGGAAATGATGTAATGACACAACAGAGACAGGAGAGGAAATGATGTAATGACACAACAGAGACAGGAGAGGTAATGATGTAATGACACAACAGAGACAGGAGAGGAAATGATGTAATGACACAACAGAGACAGGAGAGGAAATGATGTAATGACAGGAGAGGTAATGATGTAATGACACAACAGAGACAGGAGAGGGAAAAGCCTTTCTAGAACCTTTGAAAGATCTGGAACTCTGACCCTTGTTCTTCTCCCTCCATATGGACCAGCCCAGAGAAGGAGTTCTAGAACACAGCGGAACAATGGAACACGTCAACAAGGTTCTACGTTTATACAGTTCAGAACTCCCATAGACCATTAGTAACAACACACATGGCTGGGAATGGAAGAAAGTCACTCTGGGAACCCACTAAGGGAAAATCCAAGAATTAAAACGATAAAATGTTAAAATAATTACACTGTTTCCACCCCCAGATTCCCCTCCATTTCCAGCAATGTCCTGAAAACACAACACTAGCCTGGTAAATCCAGAATAAACACCACGTTCAATATATTTTTGAACTGATTATCAGTCTGGCCTCCAGCCGATAAAAGGGGTTTGGAATGAGACAGAAAACGGCTGGTCCAATCAGCGTACGCTCAGAAACGATGGGAGTATTTACGACCAAAACCAGACTGATAAGCGACGTAAAGAAATGGTAAAAAGCAGACATCGTGCTGGATCCACCCAGCTAAAACAATACTGCAGTCAACTAAGAAGAAACAATACTGCAGTCAACTAAGAAGAAACAATACTGCAGTCAACTAAGAAGAAACAATACTGCAGTCAACTAAGAAGAAACCATACTGCAGTCAACTAAGAAGAAACCATACTGCAGTCAACTAAGAAGAAACAATACTGCAGTCGACTAAGAAGAAACAATACTGCAGTCAACTAAGAAGAAGAAACAATACTGCAGTCAACTAAGAAGAAACAATACTGCAGTCAACTAAGAAGAAACAATACTGCAGTCAACTAAGAAGAAGAAACAATACTGCAGTCAACTAAGAAGAAGAAACAATACTGCAGTCAACTAAGAAGAAACAATACTGCAGTCAACTAAGAAGAAGAAACAATACTGCAGTCAACTAAGAAGAAACAATACTGCAGTCAACTAAGAAGAAACAATACTGCAGTCAACTAAGAAGAAACAATACTGCAGTCAACTAAGAAGAAACAATACTGCAGTCAACTAAGAAGAAACCATACTGCAGTCAACTAAGAAGAAACCATACTGCAGTCAACTAAGAAGAAACCATACTGCAGTCGACTAAGAAGAAACAATACTGCAGTCGACTAAGAAGAAACAATACTGCAGTCAACTAAGAAGAAACAATACTGCAGTCGACTAAGAAGAAACAATACTGCAGTCGACTAAGAAGAAACAATACTGCAGTCGACTAAGAAGAAACAATACTGCAGTCGACTAAGAAGAAACAATACTGCAGTCAACTAAGAAGAAGAAACAATACTGCAGTCAACTAAGAAGAAACAATACTGCAGTCAACTAAGAAGAAGAAACAATACTGCAGTCAACTAAGAAGAAACAATACTGCAGTCAACTAAGAAGAAACAATACTGCAGTCGACTAAGAAGAAACAATACTGCAGTCGACTAAGAAGAAACAATACTGCAGTCGACTAAGAAGAAACAATACTGCAGTCGACTAAGAAGAAACAATACTGCAGTCGACTAAGAAGAAACAATACTGCAGTCAACTAAGAAGAAGAAGCAATACTGCAGTCAACTAAGAAGAAGAAGCAATACTGCAGTCAACTAAGAAGAAGAAACAATACTGCAGTCAACTAAGAAGAAGAAACAATACTGCAGTCAACTAAGAAGAAACAATACTGCAGTCAACTAAGAAGAAACAATACTGCAGTCAACTAAGAAGAAACAATACTGCAGTCAACTAAGAAGAAACAATACTGCAGTCAACTAAGAAGAAGAAACAATACTGCAGTCAACTAAGAAGAAACAATACTGCAGTCAACTAAGAAGAAACAATACTGCAGTCAACTAAGAAGAAGAAACAATACTGCAGTCAACTAAGAAGAAGAAACAATACTGCAGTCAACTAAGAAGAAACAATACTGCAGTCAACTAAGAAGAAGAAACAATACTGCAGTCAACTAAGAAGAAACAATACTGCAGTCAACTGAGAAGAAGAAACAATACTGCAGTCAACTAAGAAGAAACAATACTGCAGTCGACTAAGAAGAAACAATACTGCAGTCAACTAAGAAGAAACAATACTGCAGTCAACTAAGAAGAAACAATACTGCAGTCAACTAAGAAGAAACAATACTGCAGTCAACTAAGAAGAAACAATACTGCAGTCAACTAAGAAGAAACAAAAGTTATGTCTTGTGCTTTATAAACCAGAAAGTTGTGGCTTTTGTTTTGTGTTTTATAATCCAGAAAGTTATGTCTTGTGTTTTGTATTTTATAAACCAGAAAGTTATGTCTTGTGTTTTAGAATCCAGAAAGTTATCTTGTGTTGTTGTCCAGTTGTCCAGTGTAACTGAAAGCTTTAGAGAGAAAATACAAGGTAGGTTGTCGTGGCAGAATCAGATTTAGCTAGGTAACATAGATAGATAAGATGTTATTTTCATCATATGCTTGTGAGATACTTGTCATTAGAATCTTCTGAGCTCGGGATTAGTAACTTGGGGCCAGAGAGGGGAGAGGTCAGGCTGGTCTTCATATGTCAATGTATCTGTTAAACCATCTGGTGCTATGCAGAATATCAGAAGAGGAGGAGGACAGAATGGAATGTTGGTTTCTTATGGGAATGTGTCTGTAACTATTCCTAAACCATGTGACGGGATGGAGTTATTAATTGGGAAACCAGTTAGTTATCTCATACAATGTCTGTACGCCAGTCACTCCCTACTTTTCTCATAGGGGGAAGGAGTTTGGCCGTGTTTGGAACCATTGTATGTCCCCTCTGAGGTTGCCCTTATCTTGACCTAGTATTTGACCTAAGGGGCTCACTGTCTGATTTTGAGTTTGTCCAGGTTTGGGAGTATCTAGAAATGACTATTGATATATGCCATTGGATCAGGTAATGGTTGGTAGACAGGGAAGTATCAAGCATGAGATTTAAACCTTGTCTTGGGAGATCAAACTGAACGATGATTTATAGCTGATGCTGTCTAGCGATAGGATACTCCTCTTTCGGGTAAAGGATTCTTTGTAAGTTGAGAGGGGTGTTCTTGGCTATAAATGAAACTAAGAATTGTTTCCTAAGGACTCTCAGAGAATTCATTTATAGACACTGAATTGATCTGAGAGTCATTAAAGGGCTTTGGTGAAGCTTGTATATATATATATTAAAAATGGAATATATAATTTAACTCTGACTTGTGTGTGGTTGGCTCTCTCTCTCTCTTTATTGAGTAATACAGGAAATTTCCACGGCAAGGTATTTTGTGATGATATTTTTTTAAAGAAGCGACTTATTTAACGCTGTTGCTTCCCACCGACGCGTTTAGACTTTCATCCTCCTGGTAAAGTTGCTGTACCCCATATGTCCCACAAGTTATTATATTAAATAAAACCTTAGACTGCTGTACCCCATATGTCCCACAAGTTATTATATTAAATCAAACCTTAGACTGCTATATGTCCCACAAGTTATTATATTAAATCAAACCTTAGACTGCTGTACCTCATATGTCCCACAAGTTACTATATTAAATCAAACCTTAGACTGCTGTACCCCATATGTCCCACAAGTTATTATATTAAATCAAACCTTAGACTGCTATATGTCCCACAAGTTATTATATTAAATCAAACCTTAGACTGCTGTACCTCATATGTCCCACAAGTTATTATATTAAATCAAACCTTAGACTGCTGTACCCCATATGTCCCACAAGTTATTATATTAAATCAAACCTTAGACTGCTGTACCTCATATGTCCCACAAGTTATTATATTAAATCAAACCTTAGACTGCTATACCCCATATGTCCCACAAGTTATTATATTAAATCAAACCTTAGACTGCTGTACCTCATATGTCCCACAAGTTATTATATTAAATCAAACCTTAGACTGCTATATGTCCCACAAGTTATTATATTAAATCAAACCTTAGACTGCTATATGTCCCACAAGTTATTATATTAAATCAAACCTTAGACTGCTATATGTCCCACAAGTTATTATATTAAATCAAACCTTAGACTGCTGTACCTCATATGTCCCACAAGTTATTATATTAAATCAAACCTTAGACTGCTATATGTCCCACAAGTTATTATATTAAATCAAACCTTAGACTGCTATATGTCCCACAAGTTATTATATTAAATCAAACCTTAGACTGCTATATGTCCCACAAGTTATTATATTAAATCAAACCTTAGACTGCTATATGTCCCACAAGTTATTATATTAAATCAAACCTTAGACTGCTATATGTCCCACAAGTTATTATATTAAATCAAACCTTAGACTGCTATATGTCCCACAAGTTATTATATTAAATCAAACCTTAGACTGCTATATGTCCCACAAGTTATTATATTAAATCAAACCTTAGACTGCTATATGTCCCACAAGTTATTATATTAAATCAAACCTTAGACTGCTATATGTCCCACAAGTTATTATATTAAATCAAACCTTAGACTGCTATATGTCCCACAAGTTATTATATTAAATCAAACCTTAGACTGCTATATGTCCCACAAGTTATTTTATTAAATCAAACCTTAGACTGCTATATGTCCCACAAGTTATTATATTAAATCAAACCTTAGACTGCTGTACACCATATGTCCCACAAGTTATTATATTAAATCAAACCTTAGACTGCTGTACACCATATGTCCCACAAGTTATTATATTGATTATATAAACCTATCTTATCATTATTTCAGAACTACATGGTAGGGGTTAGGAGCTAGTGGTTAGGGGTTAGGAGCTAGTGGTTAAGGGGTTAGGAGCTAGTGTTCAGGGGTTAGGAGCTAGTGGTCAGGGGTTAGGAGCTAGTGGTCAGGGGTTAGGAGATAGTGGTTAAGGGGTTAGGAGCTAGTGTTCAGGGGTTAGGAGCTAGTGTTCAGGGGATAGTGGTTAGGGGTTAGGAGCTATTGGTCAGGGGTTAGGAGCTAGTGGTCAGGGGTTAGGAGATAGTGGTCAGGGGTTAGGAGATAGTGGTCAGGGGTTAGGAGCTAGTGGTTAAGGGTTAGGAGCTAGGGGTCAGGGGTTAGGAGCTAGCTGTTAGGAGCTAGTGTTTAGGGGTTAGGAGCTAGTTTTTAGGGGTTAGGAGATAGTGGTCAGGGGTTAGGAGATAGTGGTCAGGGGTTAGGAGCTAGTGGTTAAGGGTTAGGAGCTAGTGGTTAAGGGTTAGGAGCTAGGGGTCAGGGGTTAGGAGCTAGCTGTTAGGAGCTAGTGTTTAGGGGTTAGGAGCTAGTTTTTAGGGGTTAGGAGCTAGTGTTTAGGGGCTAGTGGTTAGGGGTTAGGAGCTAGTGGTTAGGGGTTAGGAGCTAGTGGTCAGGGGTTAGGAGATAGTGGTCAGGGATTAGGAGATAGTGGTCAGGGGTTAGGAGCTAGGAGCTAGTGGTCAGGGATTAGGAGCTGGTGTTTAGGGATTAGGAGCTAGTGATTAGGGGTTAGGAGCTAGTGTTTAGGGGCTAGTTGTTAGGGGTTAGGAGATATTGTTTAGGAGCTAGTGTTTAGGGGCTAGTGGTCAGGGGTTAGGAGCTAGTGGTTAGGGTTTAGGAGGTAGTGGTTAGGGGTTAGGAGCTAGTGGTCAGGGGTTAGGGGATAGTGGTTAAGGGTTAGGAGCTAGTGGTCAGGGATTAGGAGATAGTGGTCAGGGGTTAGGAGATAGTGGTCAGGGGTTAGGAGATAGTGGTCAGGGGTTAGGAGATAGTGGTTAAGGGTTAGGAGCTAGTGGTTAGGGGTTAGGGGTTAGGAGCTAGTGGTTAAGGGTTAGGAGCTAGTGGTTAGGGGTTAGGAGATAGGGGTTAGTGGTCAGGGGTTAGGAGATAGTGGTTAGGAGCTAGTGTTTAGGGGTTAGGAGCTAGTGTTTAGGGGTTAGGAGCTAGTGGTCAGGGGTTAGCAGCTAGTGGTCAGGGGTTAGGAGCTAGTGGTTAGGAGCTAGGGGTTAGGTGCTAGGGGTTAGGAGCTAGGGGTTAGGAGCTAGGGGTTAGGAGCTAGGGGTTAGGTGCTAGGGGTTAGGAGCTAGGGGTTAGGTGCTAGGGGTTAGGTGCTAGGGGTTAGGTGCTAGGGGTTAGGTGCTAGGGGTTAGGAGCTAGGGGTTAGGTGCTAGGGGTTAGGAGCTAGGGGTTAGGTGCTAGGGGTTAGGTGCTAGGGGTTATGAGCTAGGGGTTAGGAGCTAGAGGTTAGGAGCTAGGGGTTAGGAGCTAGGGGTTAGGTGCTAGGGGTTAGGAGCTAGGGTTTAGGAGCTAGGGGTTAGGATCTAGGGGTTAGGTGCTAGAGGTTAGGAGCTAGGGGTTAGGTGCTAGGGGTTAGGAGCTAGGGGTTAGGAGCTAGGGTTTAGGAGCTAGGGGTTAGGTGCTAGGGGTTAGGTGCTAGGGGTTAGGAGCTAGGGGTTAGGTGCTAGGGGTTAGGAGCTAAGGGTTAGGAGCTAGGGGTTAGGAGCTAGGGGTTAGGAGCTAAGGGTTAGGAGCTAGGGGTTAGGAGCTAGGGGTTAGGAGCTAGGGATTAGGTGCTAGGGGTTAGGAGCTAGGAGTTAGGAGCTAGAGGTTAGGAGCTAGAGGTTAGGAGCTAGAGGTTAGGAGCTAGGGGTTAGGAGCTAGGGGTTAGGAGCTAGGGGTTAGGAGCTAGAGGATAGGAGCTAGGGGTTAGGAGCTAGAGGTTAGGAGCTAGGGGTTAGGAGCTAGGGGTTAGGAGCTAGGGGTTAGGAGCTAGGGGTTAGGAGCTAGGGGTTAGGAGCTAGAGGATAGGAGCTAGAGGTTAGGAGCAAGAGGTTAGGAGCTAGGGGTTAGGAGCTAGGGGTTAGGAGCTAGGGGTTAGGAGCTAGGGGTTAGGAGCTAGAGGATAGGAGCTAGGGGTTAGGAGCTAGAGGTTAGGAGCTAGGGGTTAGGAGCTAGGGGTTAGGAGCTAGGGGTTAGGAGCTAGAGGTTAGGTGCTAGAGGATAGGAGCTAGAGGATAGGAGCTAGAGGTTAGGAGCTAGAGGTTAGGAGGTAGGGGTTAGGAGCTAGAGGTTAGGAGGTAGGGGTTAGGAGCTAGAGGTTAGGAGGTAGGGGTTAGGAGCTAGGGGTTAGGAGCTAGGGGTTAGGAGCTAGAGGTTAGGAGCTAGAGGTTAGGAGCTAGGGGTTAGGTGCTAGGGGTTAGGAGCTAGGGGTTAGGAGCTAGGGGTTAGGAGCTAGGGGTTACGAGCTAGGGGTTAGGAGCTAGGGGTTAGGAGCTAGGGGTTAGGAGCTAGGGGTTAGGAGCTAGGGGTTAGGAGCTAGGGGTTAGGTGCTAGGGGTTAGGAGCTAGGGGTTAGGAGCTAGGGGTTAGGAGCTAGGGTCACAGGGTTAGGAGTCGGCAGAGTTCTCTTAGAATAGAAAAAGTCATTTCTCTCAAACTGTCACTGTAACAGAGAGACTGTCTATCATAAAGAACAGGATATGACATCATGGTGGTGGTTACCCTGGGTCTGTCCTTGGCGATGAAAATGGTACAGTACTGAGCCCGTGCGAAAGGCAGGATGGTGGCGGCCATCTTGCCCAGGAGATTCTCCATCGACTTCTGTTCCTCTGACAGCAGCCTGGCCAGGGTCAACAATACCTGACACACACACACGCACACGCACACGCACACGCACACGCACACGCACACGCACACGCACACGCACACACAGACACACACACACACAGACACAGACACAGGTGAAAAGATATAACACGATGGTCGATTGATGATTGATTGATTGATGATGAATGATTGATGATTGGTTGATTTCTAGCTACCTGGCAGCGGTTGGCTTCCTGTCTGGAACTCTCAAACAGCTGAACATTGTCCAGGACCAGCCCGAGCAGACCCATGTGACAGGCCAGGACCTATCACAGAGCAGATGCACACATTAACAGCCAATCACTGGTCAGAGTCACTCATCAACAGCCTATCACTGGTCAGAGTCACTCATCAACAGCCGATCACTCGCTACAACAAGCCAATCAACAGCCAATCATACTAGAGGTTCACCCACTAACAGCCAATCATACTAGAGGTTCACCCACTAACAGCCAATCATGCTAGAGGTTCACCCACTAACAGCCAATCATACTAGAGGTTCACCCACTAACAGCCAATCAATCTAGAGGTTCACCCACTAACAGCCAATCATACTAGAGGTTCACCCACTAACAGCCAATCATACTAGAGGTTCACCCACTAACAGCCAATCATACTAGAGGTTCACCCACTAACAGCCAATCATACTAGAGGTTCACCCACTAACAGCCAATCAATCTAGAGGTTCACCCACTAACAGCCAATCATACTAGAGGTTCACCCACTAACAGCCAATCAATCTAGAGGTGCACCCACTAACAGCCAATCATACTACAGTTCATACTATTGTTAAACAGCCAATAACAGACAACAGTCATTCACTCAAATGTCCACTCATAACTCACCTCACAGACAGACAGACAGACAGACAGACAGACAGACAGACAGACAGACAGACAGACAGACACCTTCTCATCCTGGTCTGTGAACAGAGAACCCTGAACATCATCACTGATCCTCTTGTTCAGTACCAGAGCTGCTCCTAGAACCTGGAGGAGGAGGAGGGAGAGGAGGGGGGAGAGAGAGAGGGGGGGGGGGGGGGGGGGGAGGAGGGGGGAGAGAGAGAGGGGGGGAGAGAGGGGGGAGGAGAAGGGAGGAGATGGTAGAGAGAGAGAAGGCAGAGAGAGGGGAGGAGGGGAGGAGGGAGAGAGAGAGAGAGAGGGGGGAAGGACGGAAGAGAGAGGGGGAGGAGGGGGAGAGAGAGAGAGAGGGGGGAAGAGAGAGAGAGAGAGAGAGAGAGAGGGGGGAAGAGAGAGAGAGAGAGAGAGAGAGAAGAGAGAGAGAGAGAGAGAGAGGGGGGGGAAGAAGAGAGAGAGAGAGGGAGAGAGAGAGAGAGAGAGAGAGAGAGAGAGAGAGAGAAACAATGAGGTACATTTGAACTAGATTTGGAATGTCAGTTTCCTTCCAGAATTGACAGAATTGGAATTAGCCTGAACCTTGAGGATATGTGATGCAAATGGCACCCAATTTGCTATATAGTACACTACTTCTGTTTAGAATGGTATGAGGAGAATAGGGTGCACTACTTCTGTCTAGAATGGTCTGAGGAGAATAGGGTACACTACTTCTGTTTAGAATGGTATGAGGAGAATAGGGTGCACTACTTCTGTCTAGAATGGTATGAAGGGAATAGGGTACACTACTTCTGTCTAGAATGGTATGAAGGGAATAGGGTACACTACATCTGTCTAGAATGGTCTGAAGGGAATAGGGTACACTACTTCTGTCTAGAATGGTATGAGGGGAATAGGGTACACTACTGCTGTCTAGAATGGTATGAAGGGAATAGGGTACACTACATCTGTCTAGAATGGTCTGAAGGGACTAGGGTACACTACTTCTGTCTAGAATGGTATGAGGGGAATAGGGTACACTACTTCTGTCTAGAATGGTCTGAGGGGAATAGGGTACACTACTTCTGTCTAGAATGGTATGAGGAGAATAGGGTACACTACTTCTGTCTAGAATGGTCTGAGGAGAATAGGGTACACTACTTCTGTCTAGAATGGTATGAGGGGAATAGGGTACACTACTTCTGTCTAGAATGGTCTGAGGGGAATAGGGTACACTACTTCTGTCTAGAATGGTATGAGGAGAATAGGGTACACTACTTCTGTCTAGAATGGTCTGAGGAGAATAGGGTACACTACTTCTGTCTAGAATGGTCTGAGGGGAATAGGGTACACTACTTCTGTCTAGAATGGTCTGAGGGGAATAGGGTACACTACTTCTGTCTAGAATGGTCTGAGGGGAACAGGGTACACTACATCTGTCTAGAATGGTCTGAGGAGAATAGGGTACACTACTTCTGTCTAGAATGGTCTGAGGAGAATAGGGTACACTACTTCTGTCTAGAATGGTCCGAGGAGAATAGGGTACACTACTTCTGTCTAGAATGGTCTGAGGAGAATAGGGTACACTACTTCTGTCTAGAATGGTCTGAGGGAAATAGGGTGCCATTTTGTAGGTCTCCATGATGCCCACCTCCTGTCTGCTGTTCTTAATAGGGACACTCAGGACACTCTTGAGTTTGAAACCGGACGTCTGGTCCTCGTCTGTGGTGAACCCGGGGTCCTGGAGGAGAGACACAACAAACTGATTCATATTTTATTTATTTTTACATTTATTTAGTAGATCGTCCACTCAGTAACATTTACCCCCCTCCTCCCCCTCCTCAACCTACCACCCTCCCCCCACCCTCTCCCCCCTCCTCCCCCCTCCTCACCTCTACCTGAGGTAAACCACTGAGAGAGGAGACAGACCGTCCTCCTCCTCCCCCCTCCTCCCCCCTCCTCATCTTTACCTGAGGTAAACCACTGAGAGAGGAGACAGACCGTCCTCCTCCTCCCTCCTCCTCCCCCCTCCTCACCTCTACCTGAGGTAAACCACTGAGAGAGGAGACAGACCGTCCTCCTCCTCCCCCCTCCTCACCTCTACTTGAGGTAAACCACTCAGAGAGGAGCCAGACCGTCCTCCTCCTCCTCCCTCCTCACCTCTACCTGAGGTAAACCACTGAGAGAGGAGACAGACCGTCCTCCTCCTCCCCCCTCCTCCCCCCTCCTCACCTCTACCTGAGGTAAACCACTGAGAGAGGAGACACAGACCGCCCTCCTCCTCCCCCCTCCTCACCTCTACCTGAGGTAAACCACTGAGAGAGACAGACCGCCCTCCTCCTCCCCCCTCCTCACCTCTACCTGAGGTAAACCACTGAGAGAGGAGACAGACCGTCCTCCCCCCTCCTCACCTCTACCTGAGGTAAACCACTGAGAGAGGAGACCGACCGTCCTCCTCCTCCCCCCTCCTCACCTCTACCTGAGGTAAACCACAGAGAGGAGACAGACCGTCCTCCTCCTCCCCCCTCCTCCCCCCTACCTGAGGTAAACCACTGAGAGAGGAGACACAGACCGCCCTCCTCCTCCCCCCTCCTCACCTCTACCTGAGGTAAACCACTGAGAGAGGAGACAGACCGTCCTCCTCCTCCCCCCTCCTCACCTCTACCTGAGGTAAACCACTGAGAGAGGAGACAGACCGTCCTCCTCCTCCCCCCTCCTCCCCCCTCCTCACCTCTACCTGAGGTAAACCACTGAGAGAGGAGACAGACCGTCCCCCTCCTCCCCCCCTCCTCCCCTGTACCTGAGGTAAACCACTGAGAGAGGAGACAGACCGTCCCCCTCCTCCCCCTCCTCACCTCTACCTGAGGTAAACCACTGAGAGAGGAGACAGACCGTCCTCCTCCTCCCTCCTCCTCCCCCCTCCTCACATCTACCTGAGGTAAACCACTGAGAGAGGAGACAGACCGTCCTCCTCCTCCCCACTCCTCACCTCTACCTGAGGTAAACCACTGAGAGAGGAGACAGACCGTCCTCCTCCTCCTCCCTCCTCACCTCTACCTGAGGTAAACCACTGAGAGAGGAGACAGACCATCCTCCTCCTCCCCCCTCCTCCCCCCTCCTCACCTCTACCTGAGGTAAACCACTGAGAGAGGAGACAGACCGTCCCCCTCCTCCCCCCCTCCTCCCCTGTACCTGAGGTAAACCACTGAGAGAGGAGCCAGACCGTCCTCCTCCTCCTCCCTCCTCACCTCTACCTGAGGTAAACCACTGAGAGAGGAGACAGACCGTCCTCCTCCTCCCCCCTCCTCACCTCTACCTGAGGTAAACCACTGAGAGAGGAGACAGACCGTCCTCCTCCTCCTCCCTCCTCACCTCAACCTGAGGTAAACCACTGAGAGAGGAGACAGACCGTCCTCCTCCTCCTCCCTCCTCACCTCTACCTGAGGTAAACCACTGAGAGAGGAGACAGACCGTCCTCCTCCTCCTCCCCCCTCCTCCCCCCTCCTCACCTCTACCTGAGGTAAACCACTGAGAGAGGAGACAGACCGTCCTCCTCCTCCCTCCTCCTCCCCCCTCCCTCACCTCTACCTGAGGTAAACCACTGAGAGAGGAGACAGACCGTCCTCCTCCTCCCCCCTCCTCACCTCTACCTGAGGTAAACCACTGAGAGAGGAGACAGACCGTCCTCCTCCTCCCTCCTCCTCCCCCCTCCTCACCTCTACCTGAGGTAAACCACTGAGAGAGGAGACAGACCGTCCTCCTCCTCCCCCCTCCTCCTTCCCCCTCCTCACCTCTACCTGAGGTAAACCACTGAGAGAGGAGACAGACCGTCCTCCTCCTCCCTCCTCCTCCCCCCTCCTCACCTCTACCTGAGGTAAACCACTGAGAGAGGAGACAGACCGTCCTCCTCCTCCCCCCTCCTCCTCCCCCCTCCTCCTCCTCCCCCCTCCTCACCTCTACCTGAGGTAAACCACTGAGAGAGGAGACAGACCGTCCCCCTCCTCCCCCCTCCTCACCTCTACCTGAGGTAACCCACTGAGAGAGGAGACAGACCGTCCTCCTCCTCCCCCCTCCTCACCTCTACCTGAGGTAAACCACTGAGAGAGGAGACAGACCGTCCTCCTCCTCCCCCCCCTCCTCCCCCCTCCTCACCTCTACCTGAGGTAAACCACTGAGAGAGGAGACACAGACAGACCATCCTCCTCCTCCCCCTCCTCCCCCCTCCTCACCTCTACCTGAGGTAAACCACTGAGAGAGGAGACAGACCGTCCTCCTCCTCCCCCCTCCTCCCCCCTCCTCACCTCTACCTGAGGTAAACCACTGAGAGAGGAGACAGACCGTCCTCCTCCTCCCCCCCTCCTCCCCCCTCCTCACCTCTACCTGAGGTAAACCACTGAGAGAGGAGACAGACCGTCCCTCCTCCTCCCTCCTCCTCCCCCCTCCTCACCTCTACCTGAGGTAAAACCACTGAGAGAGGAGACAGGACCGTCCTCCTCCTCCCCCCTCCTCACCTCTACCTGAGGTAAACCACTGAGAGAGGAGACAGACCGTCCCTCCTCCTCCCTCCTCCTCCCCCCTCCTCACCTCTACCTGAGGTAAACCCCTGAGAGAGGAGACAGACCGTCCTCCTCCTCCCCCCTCCTCACCTCTACCTGAGGTAAACCACTGAGAGAGGAGACAGACCGTCCTCCTCCTCCTCCCTCCTCACCTCTACCTGAGGTAAACCACTGAGAGAGGAGACAGACCGTCCTCCTCCTCCCCCTCCTCACCTCTACCTGAGGTAAACCACTGAGAGAGGAGACCGACCGTCCTCCTCCTCCCCCTCCTCACCTCTACCTGAGGTAAACCACTGAGAGAGGAGACCGACCGTCCTCCTCCTCCCCCCTCCTCACCTCTACCTGAGGTAAACCACTGAGAGAGGAGACAGACCGTCCCCCTCCTCCTCCCTCCTCACCTCTACCTGAGGTAAACCACTGAGAGAGGAGACAGACCGTCCTCCTCCTCCCCCCTCCTCCCCCCTCCTCCTCACCTCTACCTCTCCTCACCTCGTCCCGTGTGGCTCAGTTGGTAGAGCATGGCGCTTGCAACGCCAGGGTTGTGGGTTCATTCCCCACGGGGGGACCAGGATGAATATGTATGAACTTTCCAATTTGTAAGTCGCTCTGGATAAGAGCGTCTGCTAAATGACTTAAATGTAAATGTAAATGTACCTGAGGTAAACCACTGAGAGAGACAGACCATCCTCCTCCTCCCTCCTCCTCCCCCCTCCTCACCTCTACCTGAGGTAAACCACTGAGAGAGACAGACCGTCCTCCTCCTCCCTCCTCCTCACCTCTACCTGAGGTAAACCACTGAGAGAGGAGACAGACCGTCCTCCTCCTCCCCCCTCCTCACCTCTACCTGAGGTAAACCCCTGAGAGAGGAGACAGACCGTCCTCCTCCTCCCCCCTCCTCCCCCCACCTCCTCACCTCTACCTGAGGTAAACCACTGAGAGAGGATACACAGACCGTCCTCCTCCCCCCTCCTCACCTCTACCTGAGGTAAACCACTGAGAGAGGAGACAGACCGTCCCCCTCCTCCCCCCTCCTCACCTCTACCTGAGGTAAACCACTGAGAGAGGAGACAGACCGTCCTCCTCCTCCCCCCTCCTCACCTCTACCTGAGGTAAACCACTGAGAGAGGAGACAGACCGTCCTCCTCCTCCCCCTCCTCCCCTCTACCTGAGGTAAACCACTGAGAGAGGAGACAGACCGTCCTCCCCCCCCCCCCCCCCTTCCTCACCTCTACCTGAGGTAAACCACTGAGAGAGGAGACAGACCGTCCTCCTCCTCCCCCCTCCTCAACTCTACCTGAGGTAAACCACTGAGAGAGGAGACAGACCGTCCTACTCCTCCACCCTCCTCCCCCCTCCTCACCTCTACCTGAGGTAAACCACTGAGAGAGGAGACAGACCGTCCTCCTCCTCCCCCCTCCTCACCTCTACCTGAGGTAAACCACAGAGAGGAGACAGACCGTCCTCCTCCTCCCCCCTCCTCACCTCTACCTGAGGTAAACCACTGAGAGAGGAGACAGACTGTCCTCCTCCTCCCTATTATTTTGTACCTTCTGTGAGTGTAATGTTTACTGTTAATTTTTAATTGTTTATTTCACTATTTTATCTATTTCAGTCCCATACAAATAAAGCCCATTGAATTGAATTGAGAGAGAAGTAGACATTATTGTTTACCTCATAGACATCTCCTGTCATGTTCATGGGCATCCCTGTGGCAACTACATATCCCAGGATGCCCTTCACCAGCTCCAGGTGGGCATGGTTGCTGGAAGACTCTTCCCTCACGCAGTCGGGCGTCGTCAGGGAAACCACCTGGACCAATCCCCTACATCCATCCTGGTCCTGGAGGAACAACAGAGAGAATCAATCAATCAATGTCAATCAACCAACTAATCAATGAATCTACCAGCCAATCATCAAGCCACTCAACCAGCCAATCATCAAGCCACTCAACCAGCCAATTATCAAGCAACTCAACCAGCCAATCATCAAGCCACTCAACCAGCCAATCATCAAGCCACTCAACCAGCCAATCATCAAGCCACTCAATCAGCCAATCATCAAGCCACTCAACCAGCCAATCATCAAGCCACTCAACCAGCCACTCAACCAGCCAATCAATCAATCAACCAGCCACTCAACCAGCCAATCAATCAACCAGCCACTCAACCAGCCAATCAATCAATCATCAAGCCAATCAACCAGCCAATCAATCAACCAGCCACTCAACCAGCCAATCATCAAGCCACTCAACCAGCCAATCATCAAGCCACTCAACCAGCCAATCATCAAGCCACTCAACCAGCCAATCATCAAGCCACTCAACCAGCCAATCATCAAGCCACTCAACCAGCCAATCATCAAGCCACTCAACCAGCCAATCATCAAGCCACTTAACCAGCCAATCATCAAGCCAATCAACCAGCCACTCATCAAGCCACTCAACCAGCCAATCATCAAGCCACTCAACCAGCCAATCAACCAGCCACTCAACCAGCCAATCAATCAACCAGCCACTCAACCAGCCAATCATCAAGCCACTCAACCAGCCAATCAATCAACCAGCCACTCAACCAGCCAATCATCAAGCCACTCAACCAGCCAATCATCAATCCAATCAACCAGCCACTCAACCAGCCAATCAATCAACCAGCCACTCAACCAGCCAATCATCAAGCCACTCAACCAGCCAATCATCAAGCCAATCAACCAGCCACTCAACCAGCCAATCAATCAATCAACCAGCCAATCATCAAGCCACTCAACCAGCCAATCAATCAATCAATAAACCGGCCAATCAACCAGCCAATCAATCAACCAACCAGCCACTCAATCCACCAGTCACCCAGCCATAACGAGCTAACAGCAGTAGTACCTGTCGGATCAGAGACAGAGAGCAGCGCTCTGCCCACACCACCTCTATAGCATGTTGCAGGGCCCCCTGGCAGAGCTCCGCCACAGAGCCTATCCTCCCAGAGCCTCTGGCCAGTAGCTTCATCATCCAGTCACAGCCCTCACCTCGCCCACAGGGCTCACCTCGCCCACAGGATCTAGTCCTCCTCGGAGAGCGGGGTGAAGAGCGGGGTGAAGAGCGGGGTGAAGAGCGGGGTGTGTGGGGACAGCGGAGGGAGCGAGAAGAAACGGGGGAGTGGGGGGAGCGAGGGGTACGGGGGGAGCAACTGCCCGCCTTCTCGAGTGTGAGGGGGTCACCCCACTGGGGGGTGGAGAGGGTGGAGGTCTGGTGAGGTGGGGGTTGGTGCAGGGAGGAGGGGATGGAGGGGGAGATCCGGAGGGAGGGGCTGGACAGGGGGAAGGAGTCCCGGCCGCAGCCCAGGAGGAGCATGCTGGAGCTGGGGTCGGACGGAGACCTGCTGGGCCCTCTGGAGGTCTGAGGAGAGGGTAGCGTCTCCACGAACCAGCCTCCCACCATCTCCCTGACACACACACACACACACACACACAGTGTATTTTAATGCCAGCACTACATACAGTGGGGCAAAAAAGTATTTAGTCAGCCACCAATTGTGCAAGTTCTCCCACTTAAAAAGATGAGAGAGGCCTGTAATTTTCATCATAGGTACACTTCAACTATGACAGACAAAATGAGGGGGGAAAAATCCAGAAAATCACATTGTAGGATTTTTTATGAATTTATTTTCAAATTATGGTGGAAAATAAGTATTTGGTCACCTACAAACAAGCAAGATTTCTGGCTCTCACAGACCTGTAACAACTTCTTTAAGAGGCTCCTCTGTCCTCCACTCGTTACCTGTATTAATGGCACCTGTTTGAACTTGTCATCAGTATAAAAGACATCTGTCCACAACCTCAAACAGTCACACTCCAAACTCCACTATGGCCAAGACCAAAGAGCTGTCAAAGGACACCAGAAACAAAATTGTAGACCTGCACCAGGCTGGGAAGACTGAATCTGCAATAGGTAAGCAGCTTGGTTTGAAGAAATCAACTGTGGGAGCAATTATTAGGAAATGGAAGACATACAAGACCACTGATAATCTCCCTCGATCTGGGGCTCCACGCAAGATCTCACCCCGTGGGGTCAAAATGATCACAAGAACGGTGAGCAAAAATCCCAGAACCACACGGGGGGACCTAGTGAATGACCTGCAGAGAGCTGGGACCAAAGTAACAAAGCCTACCATCAGTAACACACTACGCCGCCAGGGACTCAAATCCTGCAGTGCCAGACGTGTCCCCCTGCTTAAGCCAGTACATGTCCAGGCCCGTCTGAAGTTTACTAGAGAGCATTTGGATGATCCAGAAGAAGATTGGGAGAATGTCATATGGTCAGATGAAACCAAAATATAACTTTTTGGTAAAAACTCAACTCGTGGTGTTTGGAGGACAAAGAATGCTGAGTTGCATCCAAAGAACACCATACCTACTGTGAAGCATGGGGGTGGAAACATCATGCTTTGGGGCTGTTTTTCCTGCAAAGGGACCAAGGACGACTGATCCGTGTAAAGGAAAGAATGAATGGGGCCATGTATCGTGAGATTTTGAGTGAAAACCTCCTTCCATCAGCAAGGGCATTGAAGATGAAACGTGGCTGGGTCTTTCAGCATGACAATGATCCCAAACACACACCGCCCGGGCAACGAAGGAGTGGCTTCGTAAGAAGCATTTCAAGGTCCTGGAGTGGCCTAGCCAGTCTCCAGATCTCAACCCCATAGAAAATCTTTGGAGGGAGTTGAAAGTCCGTGTTGCCCAGCAACAGCCCCAAAACATCATTGCTCTAGAGGAGATCTGCATGGAGGAATGGGCCAAAATACCAGCAACAGTGTGTGAAAACCTTGTGAAGACTTACAGAAAACGTTTGACCTCTGTCATTGCCAACAAAGGGTATATAACAAAGTATTGAGATAAACTTTTGTTATTGACCAAATACTTATTTTCCACCATAATTTGCAAATAAATTCATTAAAAATCCTACAATGTGATTTTCTGGATTTATTTTTCTCATTTTGTCAGTCATAGTTGAAGTGTACCTATGATGAAAATGACAGGCCTCTCTCATCTTTTTAAGTGGGAGAACTTGCACAATTGGTGGCTGACTAAATACTTTTTTGCCCCACTGTAGTTGATTCATAAACAAACCTTTCATT
>NW_026600523.1:165000-168177 GCF_029448725.1 Salvelinus fontinalis
CCACGCTGGTCCTCCTCTCCTCCCCACGCTGGTCCTCCTCTCCTCCCCACTCTGGTCCTCCTCTCCTCCCCACTCTGGTCCTCCTCTCCTCCCCACTCTGGTCCTCCTCTCCTCCTCTCCTCCCCACGCTGGTCCTCCTCTCCTCCCCCCGCTAGTCCTCCTCTCCTCCTCACTCTGGTCCTCCTCTCCTCCTCACTCTGGTCCTCCTCTCCTCCCTCTCTCCATACAGTCAGACACCTCCCCACTCTGGTCCTCCTCTCCTCCCCACTCTAGTCCTCCTCTCCTCCCCACTCTGGTCCTCCTCTCCTCCCCTCCCTCCCTCCCCACTCTGGTCCTCCTCTCCTCCCCACTCTGGTCCTCCTCTCCTCCCCACGCTGGTCCTCCTCTCCTCCACACTCTGGTCCTCCTCTCCTCCCCTACCTCCCTCCCCACTCTGGTCCTCCTCTCCTCCCCACTCTGGTCCTCCTCTCCTCCCCTACCTCCCTCCCCACTCTGGTCCTCCTCTCCTCCCCACTCTGGTCCTCCTCTCCTCCCCTACCTCCCTCCCCACTCTGTTCCTCCTCTCCTCCCCACTCTGGTCCTCCTCTCCTCCTCACTCTGGTCCTCCTCTCCTCCCCACTCTGGTCCTCCTCTCCTCCCCACGCTGGTCCTCCTCTCCTCCCCACGCTGGTCCTCCTCTCCTCCCCACGCTGGTCCTCCTCTCCTCCACACGCTGGTCCTCCTCTCCTCCACACTCTGGTCCTCCTCTCCTCCCCTACCTCCCTCCCCACTCTGGTCCTCCTCTCCTCCCTACTCTGGTCCTCCTCTCCTCCCACTCTGGTCCTCCTCTCCTCCCCTACCTCCCTCCCCACTCTGGTCCTCCTCTCCTCCCCACTCTGGTCCTCCTCTCCTCCCCTCCCTCCCTCCCTCCCCACTCTGTTCCTCCTCTCCTCCCCACTCTGGTCCTTCTCTCCTCCTCATTCTGGTCCTCCTCTCCTCCCCACGCTGGTCCTCCTCTCCTCCCTCTCTCCATACAGTCAGACACCTCCCCACTCTAAACCCTAACCATAAACCTTACCTTAACCCTTAACTAACCCTAACCCTTAACTCTTACCTTAACATTAACCCTTAACTAACCCTAACCATTAACTAACCCTAACCATTAACTAACCCTAACCCTTAACCTAACGTACCGCACCATATTTCAGCCACGTGGCTAATAGAAAACCTCCCACCTCATTAACATACCTCTGCAATAAAGGGCTCTGGAGTCGGATGACCAGGCCCAAGGTCCCAGGCCCAATGCCCAAGGCCCAAGGCGCAAGGCGCAAAAACAGGTTCACAAACGGTTCACATTAAAAAAAACACTTTAAACTGTTTATTAATTTAACGGTGCATTTGACAATGGATCAATTACTCTTTTTAGGCAAGTCAGTTAAGAACAAATTCTTATTTACAAAGACGGCCAACCAATCCGTGTAGATGAAGGGGAAGAGACGGCCGACCAATCAGTGTAGATGAAGGGGAGGAGACGGCCGACCAATCAGTGTAGATGAAGGGGAAGAGACGGCCGACCAATCAGTGTAGATGAAGGGGAGGAGACGGCCGACCAATCAGTGTAGATGAAGGGGAGGAGACGGCCGACCAATCAGTGTAGATGAAGGGGAAGAGACGGCCTACCAATCAGTGTAGATGAAGGGGAGGAGACGGCCGACCAATCAGTGTAGATGAAGGGGAAGAGACGGCCTACCAATCAGTGTAGATGAAGGGGAGGAGACGGCCGACCAATCAGTGTAGATGAAGGGGAGGAGACGGCCGACCAATCAGTGTAGGTGAAGGGGAGGAGACGGCCGACCAATCAGTGTAGATGAAGGGGAGGAGACGGCCGACCAATCAGTGTAGATGAAGGGGAAGAGACGGCCGACCAATCAGTGTAGGTGAAGGGGAGGAGACGGCCGACCAATCAGTGTAGGTGAAGGGGAAGAGACGGCCGACCAATCAGTGTAGGTGAAGGGGAGGAGACGGCCGACTAATCAGTGTAGATGAAGGGGAGGAGACGGCCGACCAATCAGTGTAGATGAAGGGGAGGAGACGGCCGACCAATCAGTGTAGATGAAGGGGAGGAGACGGCCGACCAATCAGTGTAGATGAAGGGGAGGAGACGGCCGACCAATCAGTGTAGATGAAGGGGAGGAGACGGCCGACCAATCAGTGTAGATGAAGGGGAGGAGACGGCCGACCAATCAGTGTAGATGAAGGGGAGGAGACGGGTTAAAGAAGGATTTTGAGACAATTGAGACATGGATTGTGTCTGTGTGTCATTCAGAGGGTGAATGGGCAAGACAAAATATTGAAGTGCCTTTGAACGCGGTGTAGTAGTAGGTGCCAGGCGCACCGGTTAGTGTCAAGAACTGCAAAGCTGTTGGGTTTTTCCACACTCAACAGTCTCCCGTGTGTATCAAGAATGGTCCACCACCCAAAGGACATCCAGCCAACTTGACACTGTGGGAAGCGTTGGACTCAACATGGGCCAGCGTCCCTGTGGAAGGCTTTCAACACCTTGTAGAGTTCCTGCCCCGAGGAATTGAGGCTCATCCCCCTCCCTAGTCCTTCTATCCTCCGTCTGTCACACTCCCTCTCTCTCTCTGTCCCTCTTCTACCTCTCTCCCCTCTCCTCCCTCTCCTCCGTTCCTCCATCTCTTCCTCTCCTCCTTCCCCCTCTCCTCGTCTTGTCCCTTCCTCTCTCCCCTCTCCTTCCTCTCCTCCTTCCCCATCTCCTCTCCCTTTCCTCCCTCTCCTCCGTCCCCATCTCCTCTCCCTTTCCTCTCTCCCTCCCTCTCTTCCTCTCCTCCATCTCTTCCTCTCCTCTCTCCCTCTTCCCTCTATTCCTCTTCTCCCTCCCTCCCTCCGTCAAGTTGCCTTGCCGATGATGAGGATACTCATGAGGAAGACCATGATGAAGAAGATCCACATGAAGAACCGGTCCATCACCTTGGCAACCTTCTTCCACTCCGCCCCTTTAGCACACGTCGCCCGTTGCTCCCGGAAACAGTTGGCGATGTACTGAATGTTATACACCACCTAGAAGAGAGGGATGGGGAGGAGAGTGAGGAGAGGGAGGGAGGAGAAGGAGGAGAGTGAGGAGAAGGAGGGAGGAGAGGAAGAGAGGGAGGAGAGTGAGGAGAGGGAGGAGAGTGA
>NW_026600523.1:170550-198050 GCF_029448725.1 Salvelinus fontinalis
CACACACACACACATAGTTAGTACTCTCTGAGGCATCATATTATCACCTATATAGGGAACACTCTCTGAGGCATCATATTATCACCTATATAGGGAACACTCTCAGAGGCATCATATTATCACCTATATAGGGAACACTCTCAGAGGCATCATATTATCACCTATATAGGGAACACTCTCTGAGGCATCATACTATCACCTATATAGGGAACACTCTCTGAGGCATCATATTATCACCTATATAGGGAACACTCTCTGAGGCATCATATTATCACCTATATAGGGAACACTCTCAGAGGGAGGCATCATATTATCACCTATATAGGGAACACTCTCTGAGGCATCATATTATCACCTATATAGGGAACACTCTCTGAGGCATCATATTATCACCTATATAGGGGACACTCTCTGAGGCATCATATTATCACCTATATAGGGAACACTCTCTGAGGGAGGCATCATATTATCACCTATATAGGGAACACTCTCTGAGGCATCATATTATCACCTATATAGGGGACACTCTCTGAGGCATCATATTATCACCTATATAGGGAACACTCTCTGAGGGAGGCATCATATTATCACCTATATAGGGAACACTCTCTGAGGCATCATATTATCACCTATATAGGGAACACTCTCTGAGGCATCATATTATCACCTATATAGGGAACACTCTCTGAGGGAGGCATCATACTATCACCCTATATAGGGAACACTCTCTGAGGCATCATATTATCACCTATATAGGGAACACTCTCTGAGGCATCATATTATCACCTATATAGGGAACACTCTCTGAGGCATCATATTATCACCTATATAGGGAACACTCTCAGAGGGAGGCATCATATTATCACCTATATAGGGAACACTCTCTGAGGCATCATATTATCACCTATATAGGGAACACTCTCAGAGGGAGGCATCATATTATCACCTATATAGGGAACACTCTCAGAGGCATCATACTATCACCTATATAGGGAACACTCTCTGAGGCATCATATTATCACCTATATAGGGAACACTCTCAGAGGGAGGCATCATATTATCACCTATATAGGGAACACTCTCTGAGGCATCATATTATCACCTATATAGGGAACACTCTCTGAGGCATCATATTATCACCTATATAGGGAACACTCTCTGAGGCATCATATTATCACCTATATAGGGAACACTCTCTGAAGCATCATATTATCACCTATATAGGGAACACTCTCTGAGGGAGGCATCATACTATCACCTATATAGGGAACATTCTCTGAGGCATCATATTATCACCTATATAGGGAACACTCTCTGAGGCATCATATTATCACCTATATAGGGAACACTCTCTGAGGCATCATATTATCACCTATATAGGGAACACTCTCTGAGGCATCATATTATCACCTATATAGGGAACACTCTCTGAGGCATCATACTATCACCTATATAGGGAACACTCTCTGAGGCATCATATTATCACCTATATAGGGAACACTCTCTGAGGCATCATACTATCACCTATATAGGGAACACTCTCTGAGGCATCATACTATCACCTATATAGGGAACACTCTCTGAGGCATCATATTATCACCTATATAGGGAACACTCTCAGAGGCATCATATTATCACCTATATAGGGAACACTCTCTGAGGGAGGCATCATATTATCACCTATATAGGGAACACTCTCATAGGGAGGCATCATATTATCACCTATATAGGGAACACTCTCAGAGGCATCATATTATCACCTATATAGGGAACACTCTCTGAGGCATCATACTATCACCTATATAGGGAACACTCTCTGAGGCATCATATTATCACCTATATAGGGAACACTCTCAGAGGCATCATATTATCACCTATATAGGGAACACTCTCTGAGGGAGGCATCATACTATCACCTATATAGGGAACACTCTCTGAGGCATCATATTATCACCTATATAGGGAACACTCTCTGAGGCATCATATTATCACCTATATAGGGAACACTCTCTGAGGCATCATACTATCACCTATATAGGGAACACTCTCTGAGGCATCATATTATCACCTATATAGGGAACACTCTCTGAGGCATCATATTATCACCTATATAGGGAACACTCTCTGAGGCATCATATTATCACCTATATAGGGAACACTCTCTGAGGCATCATATTATCACCTATATAGGGAACACTCTCTGAGGCATCATATTATCACCTATATAGGGAACACTCTCTGAGGGAGGCATCATACTATCACCTATATAGGGAACACTCTCAGAGGGAGGCATCATATTATCACCTATATAGGGAACACTCTCAGAGGGAGGCATCATACTATCACCTATATAGGGAACACTCTCTGAGGGAGGCATCATATTATCACCTATATAGGGAACACTCTCTGAGGCATCATACTATCACCTATATAGGGAACACTCTCAGAGGGAGGCATCATATCACCTATATAGGGAACACTCTCTGAGGCATCATATTATCACCTATATAGGGAACACTCTCAGAGGGAGGCATCATACTATCACCTAGATAGGGAACACTCTCTGAGGGAGGCATCATATTATCACCTATATAGGGAACACTCTCATAGGGAGGCATCATATTATCACCTATATAGGGAACACTCTCAGATGGAGGCATCATATTATCACCTATATAGGGAACACTCTCTGAGGCATCATATTATCACCTATATAGGGAACACTCTCTGAGGGAGGCATCATATTATCACCTATATAGGGAACACTCTCTGAGGCATCATATTATCACCTATATAGGGAACACTCTCTGAGGGAGGCATCATATTATCACCTATATAGGGAACACTCTCTGAGGCATCATATTATCACCTATATAGGGAAAACTCTCAGAGGCATCAAATTATCACCTATATAGGGAACACTCTCTGAGGTATCATATTATCACCTATATAGGGAACACTCTCAGAGGCATCATATTATCACCTATATAGGGAACACTCTCAGAGGCATCATATTATCACCTATATAGGGAACACTCTCTGAGGCATCATATTATCACCTATATAGGGAACACTCTCTGAGGGAGGCATCATATTATCACCTATATAGGGAACACTCTCAGAGGCATCATATCACCTATATAGGGAACACTCTCAGAGGCATCATATCACCTATATAGGGAACACTCTCTGAGGGAGGCATCATATTATCACCTATATAGGGAACACTCTCTGAGGCATCATATTATCACCTATATAGGGAACACTCTCAGAGGCATCATATTATCACCTATATAGGGAACACTCTCTGAGGTATCATATTATCACCTATATAGGGAACACTCTCAGAGGCATCATATTATCACCTATATAGGGAACACTCTCTGAGGCATCATATTATCACCTATATAGGGAACACTCTCTGAGGCATCATATTATCACCTATATAGGGAACACTCTCTGAGGCATCATATTATCACCTATATAGGGAACACTCTCTGAGGCATCATATTATCACCTATATAGGGAACACTCTCTGAGGCATCATATTATCACCTATATAGGGAACACTCTCTGAGGCATCATATTATCACCTATATAGGGAACACTCTCTGAGGTATCATATTATCACCTATATAGGGAACACTCTCAGAGGCATCATATTATCACCTATATAGGGAACACTCTCTGAGGCATCATATTATCACCTATATAGGGAACACTCTCTGAGGCATCATATTATCACCTATATAGGGAACACTCTCTGAGGCATCATATTATCACCTATATAGGGAACACTCTCTGAGGCATCATATTATCACCTATATAGGGAACACTCTCTGAGGCATCATATTATCACCTATAAAGGGAACACTCTCTGAGGCATCATATTATCACCTATATAGGGAACACTCTCTGAGGCATCATATTGTCACCTATATAGGGAACACTCTCTGAGGCATCATATTATCACCTATATAGGGAACACTCTCTGAGGCATCATATTATCACCTATATAGGGAACACTCTCTGAGGGAGGCATCATACTATCACCTATATAGGGAACACTCTCAGAGGGAGGCATCATATTATCACCTATATAGGGAACACTCTCTGAGGCATCATACTATCACCTATATAGGGAACACTCTCTGAGGCATCATATTATCACCTATATAGGGAACACTCTCTGAGGCATCATACTATCACCTATATAGGGAACACTCTCTGAGGCATCATACTATCACCTATATAGGGAACACTCTCTGAGGCATCATATTATCACCTATATAGGGAACACTCTCAGAGGCATCATATTATCACCTGTATAGGGAACACTCTCTGAGGGAGGCATCATATTATCACCTATATAGGGAACACTCTCAGAGGCATCATATTATCACCTATATAGGGAACACTCTCTGAGGGAGGCATCATATTATCACCTATATAGGGAACACTCTCTGAGGCATCATATTATCACCTATATAGGGAACACTCTCAGAGGCATCATATTATCACCTATATAGGGAACACTCTCTGAGGGAGGCATCATACTATCACCTATATAGGGAACACTCTCTGAGGCATCATACTATCACCTATATAGGGAACACTCTCTGAGGGAGGCATCATATTATCACCTATATAGGGAACACTCTCTGAGGCATCATACTATCACCTATATAGGGAACACTCTCTGAGGCATCATATTATCACCTATATAGGGAACATTCTCTGAGGGAGGCATCATATTATCACCTATATAGGGAACACTCTCTGAGGCATCATATTATCACCTATATAGGGAACACTCTCTGAGGCATCATATTATCACCTATATAGGGAACACTCTCAGAGGGAGGCATCATACTATCACCTATATAGGGAACACTCTCAGAGGCATCATATTATCACCTATATAGGGAACACTCTCTGAGGGAGGCATCATATTATCACCTATATAGGGAACACTCTCAGAGGCATCATATTATCACCTATATAGGGAACACTCTCTGAGGGAGGCATCATATTATCACCTATATAGGGAACACTCTCTGAGGCATCATATTATCACCTATATAGGGAACACTCTCAGAGGCATCATATTATCACCTATATAGGGAACACTCTCTGAGGGAGGCATCATACTATCACCTATATAGGGAACACTCTCTGAGGCATCATACTATCACCTATATAGGGAACACTCTCTGAGGGAGGCATCATATTATCACCTATATAGGGAACACTCTCTGAGGCATCATACTATCACCTATATAGGGAACACTCTCTGAGGCATCATATTATCACCTATATAGGGAACATTCTCTGAGGGAGGCATCATATTATCACCTATATAGGGAACACTCTCTGAGGCATCATATTATCACCTATATAGGGAACACTCTCTGAGGCATCATATTATCACCTATATAGGGAACACTCTCTGAGGGAGGCATCATACTATCACCTATATAGGGAACACTCTCAGAGGCATCATATTATCACCTATATAGGGAACACTCTCTGAGGCATCATATTATCACCTATATAGGGAACACTCTCAGAGGCATCATATTATCACCTATATAGGGAACACTCTCTGAGGTATCATATTATCACCTATATAGGGAACACTCTCAGAGGCATCATATTATCACCTATATAGGGAACACTCTCTGAGGCATCATATTATCACCTATATAGGGAACACTCTCTGAGGCATCATATTATCACCTATATAGGGAACACTCTCTGAGGCATCATATTATCACCTATATAGGGAACACTCTCTGAGGCATCATATTATCACCTATATAGGGAACACTCTCGGAGGCATCATATTATCACCTATATAGGGAACACTCTCTGAGGCATCATATTATCACCTATATAGGGAACACTCTCTGAGGTATCATATTATCACCTATATAGGGAACACTCTCAGAGGCATCATATTATCACCTATATAGGGAACACTCTCAGAGGCATCATATTATCACCTATATAGGGAACACTCTCTGAGGCATCATATTATCACCTATATAGGGAACACTCTCAGAGGCATCATATTATCACCTATATAGGGAACACTCTCTGAGGTATCATATTATCACCTATATAGGGAACACTCTCAGAGGCATCATATTATCACCTATATAGGGAACACTCTCTGAGGCATCATATTATCACCTATATAGGGAACACTCTCTGAGGCATCATATTATCACCTATATAGGGAACACTCTCTGAGGCATCATATTATCACCTATATAGGGAACACTCTCTGAGGCATCATATTATCACCTATATAGGGAACACTCTCTGAGGCATCATATTATCACCTATATAGGGAACACTCTCTGAGGGAGGCATCATACTATCACCTATATAGGGAACACTCTCAGAGGGAGGCATCATATTATCACCTATATAGGGAACACTCTCTGAGGCATCATACTATCACCTATATAGGGAACACTCTCTGAGGCATCATATTATCACCTATATAGGGAACACTCTCTGAGGCATCATACTATCACCTATATAGGGAACACTCTCTGAGGCATCATACTATCACCTATATAGGGAACACTCTCTGAGGCATCATATTATCACCTATATAGGGAACACTCTCAGAGGCATCATATTATCACCTATATAGGGAACACTCTCTGAGGGAGGCATCATATTATCACCTATATAGGGAACACTCTCAGAGGCATCATATTATCACCTATATAGGGAACACTCTCTGAGGGAGGCATCATATTATCACCTATATAGGGAACACTCTCTGAGGCATCATATTATCACCTATATAGGGAACACTCTCAGAGGCATCATATTATCACCTATATAGGGAACACTCTCTGAGGGAGGCATCATACTATCACCTATATAGGGAACACTCTCTGAGGCATCATACTATCACCTATATAGGGAACACTCTCTGAGGGAGGCATCATATTATCACCTATATAGGGAACACTCTCTGAGGCATCATACTATCACCTATATAGGGAACACTCTCTGAGGCATCATATTATCACCTATATAGGGAACATTCTCTGAGGGAGGCATCATATTATCACCTATATAGGGAACACTCTCTGAGGCATCATATTATCACCTATATAGGGAACACTCTCTGAGGCATCATATTATCACCTATATAGGGAACACTCTCAGAGGGAGGCATCATACTATCACCTATATAGGGAACACTCTCAGAAGCATCATATTATCACCTATATAGGGAACACTCTCAGAGGGAGGCATCATATTATCACCTATATAGGGAACACTCTCTGAGGGAGGCATCATATTATCACCTATATAGGGAACACTCTCTGAGGCATCATATTATCACCTATATAGGGAACACTCTCTGAGGCATCATATTATCACCTATATAGGGAACACTCTCTGAGGCATCATATTATCACCTATATAGGGAACACTCTCTGAGGGAGGCATCATATTATCACCTATATAGGGAACACTCTCTGAGGGAGGCATCATACTATCACCTATATAGGGAACACTCTCTGAGGCATCATATTATCACCTATATAGGGAACACTCTCAGAGGGAGGCATCATACTATCACCTATATAGGGAACACTCTCTGAGGGAGGCATCATATTATCACCTATATAGGGAACACTCTCTGAGGCATCATACTATCACCTATATAGGGAACACTCTCTGAGGCATCATATTATCACCTATATAGGGAACACTCTCAGAGGGAGGCATCATATTATCACCTATATAGGGAACACTCTCTGAGGCATCATATTATCACCTATATAGGGAACACTCTCTGAGGCATCATATTATCACCTATATAGGGAACACTCTCAGAGGGAGGCATCATACTATCACCTATATAGGGAACACTCTCAGAGGCATCATACTATCACCTATATAGGGAACACTCTCAGAGGCATCATATTATCACCTATATAGGGAACACTCTCAGAGGCATCATACTATCACCTATATAGGGAACACTCTCAGAGGCATCATACTATCACCTATATAGGGAACACTCTCTGAGGCATCATACTATCACCTATATAGGGAACACTCTTTGAGGCATCATATTATCACCTGTATAGGGAACATTCTCATAGGGAGGCATCATATTATCCCCTATATAGGGAACACTCTCTGAGGGAGGCATCATATTATCACCTATATAGGGAACACTCTCAGAGGCATCATATTATCACCTATATAGGGAACACTCTCTGAGGCATCATATTATCACCTATATAGGGAACACTCTCAGAGGCATCATATTATCACCTATATAGGGAACACTCTCAGAGGGAGGCATCATACTATCACCTATATAGGGAACACTCTCTGAGGCATCATATTATCACCTATATAGGGAACACTCTCTGAGGCATCATATTATCACCTATATAGGGAACACTCTCATAGGGAGGCATCATATTATCACCTATATAGGGAACACTCTCAGAGGGAGGCATCATATTATCACCTATATAGGGAACACTCTCAGAGGCATCATATTATCACCTACATAGGGAACACTCTCAGAGGGAGGCATCATACTATCACCTATATAGGGAACACTCTCTGAGGCATCATATTATCACCTATATAGGGAACACTCTCTGAGGCATCATATTATCACCTATATAGGGAACACTCTCTGAGGGAGGCACCATATTATCACCTATATAGGGAACACTCTGTGAGGCATCATATTATCACCTATATAGGGAACACTCTCAGAGGGAGGCATCATATTATCACCTATATAGGGAACACTCTCTGAGGCATCATATTATCACCTATATAGGGAACACTCTCTGAGGGAGGCATCATACTATCACCTATATAGGGAACACTCTCAGAGGGAGGCATCATATTATCACCTATATAGGGAACACTCTCTGAGGCATCATATTATCACCTATATAGGGAACACTCTCAGAGGCATCATATTATCACCTGTATAGGGAACACTCTCAGAGGCATCATATTATCACCTATATAGGGAACACTCTCAGAGGGAGGCATCATATTATCACCTATATAGGGAACACTCTCTGAGGGAGGCATCATATTATCACCTATATAGGGAACACTCTCTGAGGGAGGCATCATATTATCACCTATATAGGGAACACTCTCTGAGGCATCATATTATCACCTATATAGGGAACACTCTCAGAGGGAGGCATCATATTATCACCTATATAGGGAACACTCTCAGAGGGAGGTATCATATTATCACCTATATAGGGAACACTCTCTGAGGCATCATATTATCACCTATATAGGGAACACTCTCTGAGGGAGGCATCATATTATCACCTATATAGGGAACACTCTCAGAGGGAGGCATCATATTATCACCTATATAGGGAACACTCTCTGAGGCATCATATTATCACCTATATAGGGAACACTCTCTGAGGCATCATATTATCACCTATATAGGGAACACTCTCAGAGGGAGGCATCATATTATCACCTATATAGGGAACACTCTCTGAGGCATCATATTATCACCTATATAGGGAACACTCTCAGAGGGAGGCATCATATTATCACCTATATAGGGAACACTCTCTGAGGGAGGCATCATACTATCACCTATATAGGGAACACTCTCTGAGGCATCATATTATCACCTATATAGGGAACACTCTCAGAGGCATCATATTATCACCTATATAGGGAACACTCTCTGAGGGAGGCATCATATTATCACCTATATAGGGAACACTCTCAGAGGCATCATATTATCACCTATATAGGGAACACTCTCAGAGGGAGGCATCATATTATCACCTATATAGGGAACACTCTCAGAGGCATCATATTATCACCTATATAGGGAACACTCTCAGAGGGAGGCATCATATTATCACCTATATAGGGAACACTCTCAGAGGCATCATATTATCACCTATATAGGGAACACTCTCAGAGGGAGGCATCATATTATCACCTATATAGGGAACACTCTCTGAGGCATCATATTATCACCTATATAGGGAACACTCTCATAGGGAGGCATCATATTATCACCTATATAGGGAACACTCTCTGAGGCATCATATTATCACCTATATAGGGAACACTCTCTGAGGCATCATATTATCACCTATATAGGGAACACTCTCTGAGGCATCATACTATCACCTATATAGGGAACACTCTCAGAGGCATCATATTATCACCTATATAGGGAACACTCTCAGAGGGAGGCATCATATTATCACCTATATAGGGAACACTCTCTGAGGCATCATATTATCACCTATATAGGGGACACTCTCATAGGGAGGCATCATATTATCACCTATATAGGGAACACTCTCTGAGGCATCATATTATCACCTATATAGGGAACACTCTCAGAGGGAGGCATCATATTATCACCTATATAGGGAACACTCTCAGAGGGAGGCATCATACTATCACCTATATAGGGAACACTCTCTGAGGCATCATACTATCACCTATATAGGGAACACTCTCTGAGGCATCATACTATCACCTATATAGGGAACACTCTCTGAGGGAGGCATCATATTATCACCTATATAGGGAACACTCTCTGAGGCATCATACTATCACCTATATAGGGAACACTCTCAGAGGGAGGCATCATACTATCACCTATATAGGGAACACTCTCAGAGGGAGGCATCATATTATCACCTATATAGGGAACACTCTCTGAGGCATCATATTATCACCTATATAGGGAACACTCTCTGAGGCATCATATTATCACCTATATAGGGAACACTCTCTGAGGGAGGCATCATACTATCACCTATATAGGGAACACTCTCAGAGGCATCATACTATCACCTATATAGGGAACACTCTCAGAGGCATCATACTATCACCTATATAGGGAACACTCTCTGAGGGAGGCATCATATTATCACCTATATAGGGAACACTCTCTGAGGCATCATATTATCACCTATATAGGGAACACTCTCTGAGGGAGGCATCATATTATCACCTATATAGGGAACACTCTCTGAGGCATCATATTATCACCTATATAGGGAACACTCTCTGAGGCATCATACTATCACCTATATAGGGAACACTCTCAGAGGGAGGCATCATATTATCACCTATATAGGGAACACTCTCTGAGGCATCATACTATCACCTATATAGGGAACACTCTCAGAGGGAGGCATCATACTATCACCTATATAGGGAACACTCTCTGAGGCATCATACTATCACCTATATAGGGAACACTCTCTGAGGCATCATACTATCACCTATATAGGGAACACTCTCTGAGGGAGGCATCATATTATCACCTATATAGGGAACACTCTCAGAGGCATCATACTATCACCTATATAGGGAACACTCTCTGAGGCATCATATTATCACCTATATAGGGAACACTCTCAGAGGGAGGCATCATATTATCACCTATATAGGGAACACTCTCTGAGGCATCATACTATCACCTATATAGGGAACACTCTCTGAGGCATCATATCACCTATATAGGGAACACTCTCAGAGGGAGGCATCATATTATCACCTATATAGGGAACACTCTCTGAGGCATCATACTATCACCTATATAGGGAACACTCTCAGAGGGAGGCATCATATTATCACCTATATAGGGAACACTCTCTGAGGCATCATACTATCACCTATATAGGGAACACTCTCTGAGGCGTCATATTATCACCTATATAGGGGACACTCTCAGAGGGAGGCATCATATTATCACCTATATAGGGAACACTCTCTGAGGCATCATACTATCACCTATATAGGGAACACTCTCTGAGGCATCATATTATCACCTATATAGGGAACACTCTCTGAGGCATCATACTATCACCTATATAGGGAACACTCTCTGAGGCATCATATTATCACCTATATAGGGGACACTCTCAGAGGGAGGCATCATACTATCACCTATATAGGGAACACTCTCAGAGGCATCATACTATCACCTATATAGGGAACACTCTCAGAGGCATCATACTATCACCTATATAGGGAACACTCTCTGAGGGAGGCATCATATTATCACCTATATAGGGAACACTCTCTGAGGCATCATATTATCACCTATATAGGGAACACTCTCTGAGGGAGGCATCATATTATCACCTATATAGGGAACACTCTCTGAGGCATCATATTATCACCTATATAGGGAACACTCTCTGAGGCATCATACTATCACCTATATAGGGAACACTCTCAGAGGGAGGCATCATATTATCACCTATATAGGGAACACTCTCTGAGGCATCATACTATCACCTATATAGGGAACACTCTCAGAGGGAGGCATCATACTATCACCTATATAGGGAACACTCTCTGAGGCATCATACTATCACCTATATAGGGAACACTCTCTGAGGCATCATACTATCACCTATATAGGGAACACTCTCTGAGGGAGGCATCATATTATCACCTATATAGGGAACACTCTCTGAGGCATCATACTATCACCTATATAGGGAACACTCTCTGAGGCATCATACTATCACCTATATAGGGAACACTCTCAGAGGGAGGCATCATACTATCACCTATATAGGGAACACTCTCAGAGGGAGGCATCATATTATCACCTATATAGGGAACACTCTCTGAGGCATCATATTATCACCTATATAGGGAACACTCTCTGAGGCATCATATTATCACCTATATAGGGAACACTCTCTGAGGGAGGCATCATACTATCACCTATATAGGGAACACTCTCAGAGGCATCATACTATCACCTATATAGGGAACACTCTCAGAGGCATCATACTATCACCTATATAGGGAACACTCTCTGAGGGAGGCATCATATTATCACCTATATAGGGAACACTCTCTGAGGCATCATATTATCACCTATATAGGGAACACTCTCTGAGGGAGGCATCATATTATCACCTATATAGGGAACACTCTCTGAGGCATCATATTATCACCTATATAGGGAACACTCTCTGAGGCATCATACTATCACCTATATAGGGAACACTCTCAGAGGGAGGCATCATATTATCACCTATATAGGGAACACTCTCTGAGGCATCATATTATCACCTATATAGGGAACACTCTCTGAGGCATCATATTATCACCTATATAGGGAACACTCTCTGAGGCATCATACTATCACCTATATAGGGAACACTCTCTGAGGGAGGCATCATATTATCACCTATATAGGGAACACTCTCAGAGGGAGGCATCATATTATCACCTATATAGGGAACACTCTCAGAGGCATCATACTATCACCTATATAGGGAACACTCTCTGAGGCATCATATTATCACCTATATAGGGAACACTCTCAGAGGGAGGCATCATATTATCACCTATATAGGGAACACTCTCTGAGGCATCATACTATCACCTATATAGGGAACACTCTCTGAGGCATCATATCACCTATATAGGGAACACTCTCAGAGGGAGGCATCATATTATCACCTATATAGGGAACACTCTCTGAGGCATCATACTATCACCTATATAGGGAACACTCTCAGAGGGAGGCATCATATTATCACCTATATAGGGAACACTCTCTGAGGCATCATACTATCACCTATATAGGGAACACTCTCTGAGGCGTCATATTATCACCTATATAGGGGACACTCTCAGAGGGAGGCATCATATTATCACCTATATAGGGAACACTCTCTGAGGCATCATACTATTACCTATATAGGGAACACTCTCTGAGGCATCATATTATCACCTATATAGGGAACACTCTCTGAGGAATCATACTATCACCTATATAGGGAACACTCTCTGAGGCATCATATTATCACCTATATAGGGGACACTCTCAGAGGGAGGCATCATATTATCACCTATATAGGGAACACTCTCTGAGGCATCATATTATCACCTATATAGGGAACACTCTCTGAGGCATCATATTATCACCTATATAGGGAACACTCTCATAGGGAGGCATCATACTATCACCTATATAGGGAACACTCTCTGAGGGAGGCATCATATTATCACCTATATAGGGAACACTCTCTGAGGCATCATATCACCTATATAGGGAACACTCTCTGAGGCATCATACTATCACCTATATAGGGAACACTCTCTGAGGGAGGCATCATATTATCACCTATATAAGGAACACTCTCTGAGGGATCATATTATCACCTGTATAGGGAACACTCTCATAGGGAGGCATCATATTATCACCTGTATAGGGAACACTCTCTGAGGGAGGTATCATATTATCACCTATATAGGGAACACTCTCAGAGGCATCATATTATCACCTATATAGGGAACACTCTCAGAGGGAGGCATCATATTATCACCTATATAGGGAACACTCTCAGAGGCATCATATTATCACCTATATAGGGAACACTCTCATAGGGAGGCATCATACTATCACCTATATAGGGAACACTCTCAGAGGCATCATATTATCACCTATATAGGGAACACTCTCAGAGGCATCATATTATCACCTATATAGGGAACACTCTCTGAGGCATCATATTATCACCTATATAGGGAACACTCTCTGAGGCATCATATTATCACCTATATAGGGAACACTCTCTGAGGCATCATACTATCACCTATATAGGGAGCACTCTCTGAGGCATCATATTATCACCTATATAGGGAACACTCTCAGAGGCATCATATTATCACCTATATAGGGAACACTCTCTGAGGCATCATATTATCACCTATATAGGGAACACTCTCTGAGGCATCATATTATCACCTATATAGGGAACACTCTCAGAGGCATCATATTATCACCTATATAGGGAACACTCTCTGAGGCATCATATTATCACCTATATAGGGAACACTCTCAGAGGGAGGCATCATACTATCACCTATATAGGGAACACTCTCTGAGGCATCATATTATCACCTATATAGGGAACACTCTCAGAGGGAGGCATCATATTATCACCTATATAGGGAACACTCTCATAGGGAGGCATCATATTATCACCTATATAGGGAACACTCTCTGAGGCATCATATTATCACCTATATAGGGAACACTCTCTGAGGGAGGCATCATATTATCACCTATATAGGGAACACTCTCTGAGGCATCATATTATCACCTATATAGGGAACACTCTCAGAGGGAGGCATCATATTATCACCTATATAGGGAACACTCTCTGAGGGAGGCATCATATTATCACCTATATAGGGAACACTCTCTGAGGGAGGCATCATATTATCACCTATATAGGGAACACTCTCTGAGGGAGGCATCATACTATCACCTATATAGGGAACACTCTCTGAGGCATTATATTATCACCTATATAGGGAACACTCTCAGAGGGAGGCATCATATTATCACCTATATAGGGAACACTCTCTGAGGGAGGCATCATATTATCACCTATATAGGGAACACTCTCTGAGGCATCATATTATCACCTATATAGGGAACACTCTCTGAGGCATCATATTATCACCTATATAGGGAACACTCTCAGAGGGAGGCATCATATTATCACCTATATAGGGAACACTCTCTGAGGCATCATATTATCACCTATATAGGGAACACTCTCTGAGGCATCATATTATCACCTATATAGGGAACACTCTCTGAGGCATCATATTATCACCTATATAGGGAACACTCTCTGAGGCATCATATTATCACCTATATAGGGAACACTCTCTGAGGGAGGCATCATATTATCACCTATATAGGGAACACTCTCTGAGGCATCATATTATCACCTATATAGGGAACACTCTCTGAGGGAGGCATCATATTATCACCTATATAGGGAACACTCTCATAGGGAGGCATCATACTATCACCTATATAGGGAACACTCTCTGAGGGAGGCATCATATTATCACCTATATAGGGAACACTCTCTGAGGCATCATATTATCACCTATATAGGGAACACTCTCTGAGGCATCATATTATCACCTATATAGGGAACACTCTCTGAGGCATCATATTATCACCTATATAGGGAACACTCTCTGAGGCATCATATTATCACCTATATAGGGAACACTCTCTGAGGGAGGCATCATATTATCACCTATATAGGGAACACTCTCTGAGGCATCATATTATCACCTATATAGGGAACACTCTCTGAGGCATCATATTATCACCTATATAGGGAACACTCTCTGAGGGAGGCATCATATTATCACCTATATAGGGAACACTCTCTGAGGCATCATATTATCACCTATATAGGGAACACTCTCTGAGGGAGGCATCATACTATCACCTGTATAGGGAACACTCTCTGAGGCATCATATTATCACCTATATAGGGAACACTCTCTGAGGCATCATATTATCACCTATATAGGGAACACTCTCAGAGGCATCATATTATCACCTATATAGGGAACACTCTCATAGGGAGGCATCATATTATCACCTATATAGGGAACACTCTCAGAGGGAGGCATCATACTATCACCTATATAGGGAACACTCTCTGAGGGAGGCATCATATTATCACCTATATAGGGAACACTCTCTGAGGCATCATATTATCACCTATATAGGGAACACTCTCATAGGGAGGCATCATATTATCACCTATATAGGGAACACTCTCTGAGGCATCATATTATCACCTATATAGGGAACACTCTCTGAGGCATCATACTATCACCTATATAGGGAACACTCTCAGAGGGAGGCATCATATTATCACCTATATAGGGAACACTCTCTGAGGCATCATATTATCACCTATATAGGGAACACTCTCTGAGGCATCATATTATCACCTATATAGGGAACACTCTCTGAGGGAGGCATCATACTATCACCTATATAGGGAACACTCTCAGAGGGAGGCATCATATTATCACCTATATAGGGAACACTCTCTGAGGCATCATATTATCACCTATATAGGGAACACTCTCATAGGGAGGCATCATATTATCACCTATATAGGGAACACTCTCTGAGGGAGGCATCATACTATCACCTGTATAGGGAACACTCTCTGAGGCATCATATTATCACCTATATAGGGAACACTCTCTGAGGCATCATATTATCACCTATATAGGGAACACTCTCTGAGGGAGGCATCATATTATCACCTATATAGGGAACACTCTCTGAGGCATCATATTATCACCTATATAGGGAACACTCTCTGAGGGAGGCATCATATTATCACCTATATAGGGAACACTCTCTGAGGCATCATATTATCACCTATATAGGGAACACTCTCAGAGGGAGGCATCATATTATCACCTATATAGGGAACACTCTCTGAGGCATCATATTATCACCTATATAGGGAACACTCTCTGAGGCATCATATTATCACCTATATAGGGAACACTCTCTGAGGGAGGCATCATATTATCACCTATATAGGGAACACTCTCATAGGGAGGCATCATATTATCACCTATATAGGGAACACTCTCTGAGGGAGGCATCATATTATCACCTATATAGGGAACACTCTCATAGGGAGGCATCATATTATCACCTATATAGGGAACACTCTCTGAGGCATCATATTATCACCTATATAGGGAACACTCTCAGAGGGAGGCATCATATTATCACCTATATAGGGAACACTCTCATAGGGAGGCATCATATTATCACCTATATAGGGAACACTCTCTGAGGGAGGCATCATATTATCACCTATATAGGGAACACTCTCATAGGGAGGCATCATATTATCACCTATATAGGGAACACTCTCTGAGGGAGGCATCATATTATCACCTATATAGGGAACACTCTCAGAGGGAGGCATCATATTATCACCTATATAGGGAACACTCTCTGAGGCATCATATTATCACCTATATAGGGAACACTCTCTGAGGCATCATATTATCACCTATATAGGGAACACTCTCTGAGGGAGGCATCATATTATCACCTATATAGGGAACACTCTCAGAGGGAGGCATCATATTATCACCTATATAGGGAACACTCTCTGAGGCATCATATTATCACCTATATAGGGAACACTCTCTGAGGGATCATATTATCACCTATATAGGGAACACTCTCTGAGGCATCATATTATCACCTATATAGGGAACACTCTCTGAGGCATCATATTATCACCTATATAGGGAACACTCTCTGAGGCATCATATTATCACCTATATAGGGAACACTCTCTGAGGGAGGCATCATATTATCACCTATATAGGGAACACTCTCTGAGGCATCATATTATCACCTATATAGGGAACACTCTCTGAGGCATCATATTATCACCTATATAGGGAACACTCTCTGAGGCATCATACTATCACCTATATAGGGAACACTCTCTGAGGCATCATATTATCACCTATATAGGGAACACTCTCTGAGGGAGGCATGCTCTCTGCCACCATCAGTTGGAAGACAGTGAGGGCCAGTAGAACAGTCACGCCCAGAGAAACCTTCTCTCCTGAGTCAGCGGGCAGGTAGAAACCCAGAGGGGCTAGAACAACACAAACAAACAACAACAATAAATAATATGACCAACAACACACTGTAAACAACAATAAATAAACAATACAATAACAACAAACAAACATCAATAAATAATATGACCAACAATACAATATAAACAACAACAATAAACAATACAATAACAACAATAAATAATATGACCAACAACACAATGTAAACAACAACAATAAACAATACAATATCAACAAAACCAACAACAACAATAAATAATATGACCACCAACACACTGTAAACAACAACAATAAACAATACAATATCAACAAAACAAACAACAACAATACAATTTAGTCGCCACATACTCTTGCAGCTCCTCTCAACGGCAACATGAACGTACCATAGAGATGGATAGAGGGGTCTATCGTCCCAAAGCCTGCTTTAGCACCATGAACGTACCATAGAGATGGATAGAGGGGTCTAATCGCCCCAAAGCCTGCTTTAGCACCATAGAGATGGATAGAGGGGTCTAATCGCCCCAAAGCCTGCTTTAGCACCATGAACGTACCATAGAGATAGATAGAGGGGTCTATCGTCCCAAAGCCTGCTTTAGCACCATAGAGATGGATAGAGGGGTCTATCGTCCCAAAGCCTGCTTTAGCACCATAGAGATGGATAGAGGGGTCTAGCGCCCCAAAGCCTGCTTTAGCACCATGAACGTACCATAGAGATGGATAGAGGGGTCTAATCGCCCCCAAAGCCTGCTTTAGCACCATGAACGTACCATAGAGATGGATAGAGGGGTCTAATCGCCCCAAAGCCTGCTTTAGCACCATGAACGTACCATAGAGATGGATAGAGGGGTCTAATCGCCCCAAACCCTGCTTTAGCACCATGAATGTACCATAGAGATGAATAGAGGGGTCTATCGCCCCAAAGCCTGATTTAGCACCATTAATGTATCATAGAGATGGATAGAGGGGTCTATCGCCCCAAAGCCTGATTTAGCACCATGAACGTACCATAGAGATGGATAGAGGAGTCTAATCGCCCCAAAGCCTGCTTTAGCACCATGAACGTTCCATAGAGATGGATAGAGGGGTCTATCGCCACAAAGCCTGATTTAGCACCATGAACGTACCATAGAGATGGATAGAGGGGTATAATCACCCCAAAGCCTGCTTTAGCACCATGAATGTACCATAGAGATGAATAGAGGGGTCTATCGCCCCAAAGCCTGATTTAGCACCATGAACGTACCATAGAGATGGATAGAGGGGTATAATCACCCCAAAGCCTGCTTTAGCACCATGAATGTACCATAGAGATGAATAGAGGGGTCTATCGCCCCAAAGCCTGATTTAGCACCATTAATGTACCATAGAGATGGATAGAGGGGTCTATCGTCCCAAAGCCTGCTTTAGCACCATGAATGTACCATAGAGATGGATAGAGGGGTCTAATCGCCCCAAAGCCTGCTTTAGCGCCATGAATGTTCCATAGAGATGGATAGAGGGGTCTAATTGCCTCAAAGCCTGCTTTAGCACCATGAACGTACCATAGAGATGGATAGAGGGGTCTAATCGCCCCAAAGCCTGCTTTAGCACCATGAATGTATCATAGAGATGGATAGAGCCTGCTTTAGCACCATGAATGTACCATAGAGATGGATAGAGGGGTCTATCGCCCCAAAGCCTGCTTTAGCACCATGAATATACCATAGAGATGGATAGAGGGGTCTATCGCCCCAAAGCCTGCTTTAGCAACATGAACATACCATAGAGATGGATAGAGGGGTCTAATCACCCCACAGCCTGCTTTAGCACCATAGAGATGGATAGAGGGGTCTAATCGCCCCAAAGCCTGCTTTAGCACCATGGACGTTCCATAGAGATGGATAGAGGGGTCTAATCGCCCCAAAGCCTGCTTTAGCACCATGAATGTACCATAGAGATGGATAGAGGGGTCTATCGACCCAAAGCCTGCTTTAGCACCATGAATGTATCATAGAGATGGATAGAGCCTGCTTTAGCACCATGAATGTACCATAGAGATGGATAGAGGGGTCTATCGCCACAAAGCCTGATTTAGCACCATGAACGTTCCATAGAGATGGATAGAGGGGTCTATCGCCACAAAGCCTGCTTTAGCACCATGAATGTACCATAGAGATGGATAGAGGGGTCTATCGACCCAAAGCCTGCTTTAGCACCATGAATGTATCATAGAGATGGATAGAGCCTGATTTAGCACCATTAATGTATCATAGAGATGGATAGAGGGGTCTATCGCCCCAAAGCCTGCTTTAGCACCATTAATGTATCATAGAGATGGATAGATGGGTCTAAAGCAAAGCCTGCTTTAGCAATTACTACTACTAATACCAAAATAACTATTACTAGTAATACATTTAATAATACAAACACTAATAATAATAATAATAATAACAATAATGACAACAATTATAATAACAACAACAATAATAATAATAATAACAATGACAATAATAACAATAACAATAACAATGATACATTTAACAACGATAACAATATTAATGATAACAATAATAATAATAACAATAATAATAATAACGACAACAATAATAATAATAACAATGATAATAATAATAACAACAATAATAATAATAACAATGACAATAATAACAATAACAATAACAATGATAATAATAATAACAACAACAATAATAATAACAATGACAATAATAACAATAACAATAACAATGAAACATTTAACAACGATAACAATATTAATGATAACAATAATAATAATAACAACAACAATAATAATAATAACAATAACAATAATAATAATAACAATAATAATATCAATAATAATAATAACAACAACAATAATAATAATAACAATAACAATAATAATAATAACAATAATAATATCAATAATAATAATAACAACAACAATAATAATAACAATGATAATAATAACAATAACAATAACAACAATATTATTAATAGCACTAATAATAATAACAATGACAATAACAATGATAAATTTAACAATGATAACAATAATAACACTAATAATAATAACAATGACAATAATAATAACAACAATAATAATAAGAACAATAAGAACAATAATAATAATTACAATAATACCAACAATGACAATAATAATAAACAATAATAAATATAATAATAATAATAATAATAATAATAACACCAACAATACAATGACAATAATAATATCAACAACAATAATAATAATATCAACAACAACAATAATAATAATTATGCTGGTGGTAATAGTACCCAGGAAGGAGATGAGGAAGCAGGGCAGCAGCAGGTTGAAGATATAGAAGAGAGACCGTCTCTTCAGGTGGAGGGTGTAGGTGATGTCAGGATACGGGTCAGAGCAGCAGCCGTACATGATGACGTTACGGACCGCCGGCATCCCGTGACACTCCCACTCCACGTTCTCCACAAAGTCTGACAGGTCCCCGCTGTCCATCCCCATGGCGATGTCCACCTGGAGACACACAATATACACACTGTCCATCCCCATGGCGATGTCCACCTGGAGACACACAATATACACACTGTCCATCCCCATGGCGATGTCCACCTGGAGACACACAATATACACACTGTCCATCCCCATGGCGATGTCCACCTGGAGACACACAATATACACACTGTCCATCCCCATGGCGATGTCTACCTGGAGACACACAATATACACACTGTCCATCCCCATGGCAATGTCCACCTGGAGACACAATATACACACTGTCCATCCCCATGGCGATGTCCACCTGGAGACACACAGTATACACACTGTCCATCCCCATGGCGATGTCTACCTGGAGACACACAGTATACACACTGTCCATCCCCATGACGATGTCCACCTGGAGACACAATATACACACTGTCCATCCCCATGACGATGTCCACCTGGAGACACAATATACACACTGTCCATCCCCATGACGATGTCCACCTGGAGACACAATATACACACTGTCTATCCCCATGACGATGTCCACCTGGAGACACAATATACACACTGTCCATCCCCATGACGTTGTCCACCTGGAGACACACAATATACACACTGTCCATCCCCATGGCGATGTCCACCTGGAGACACACAGTATACACACTGTCCATCCCCATGGCAATGTCCACCTGGAGACACAGTATACACACTGTCCATCCCCATGGCGATGTCCACCTGGAGACACAGTATACACACTGTCCATCCCCATTGCAATGTCCACCTGGAGACACACAATATACACACTGTCCATCCCCATGGCAATGTCCACCTGGAGACACACAATATACACACTGTCCATCCCCATGGCAATGTCCACCTGGAGACACACAATATACACACTGTCCATCCCCATGGCGATGTCCACCTGGAGACACATAATATACACACTGTCCATCCCCATGGCAATGTCCACCTGGAGACACACAATATACACACTGTCCATCCCCGTGGCGATGTCCACCTGGAGACACACAATATACACACTGTCCATCCCCATGGCAATGTCCACCTGGAGACACACAATATAGACACTGTCCATCCCCATGGCAATGTCCACCTGGAGACACACAATATACACACTGTCCATCCCCATGGCGATGTCCACCTGGAGACACACAATATACACACTGTCCATCCCCATGGCGATGTCCACCTGGAGACACACAATATACACACTGTCCATCCCCATGGCGATGGCCACCTGGAGACACAGTATACACACTGTCCATCCCCATGGCGATGTCCACCTGGAGACACAGTATACACACTGTCCATCCCCATGGCGATGTCCACCTGGAGACACAATATACACACTGTCCATCCCCATGGCGATGTCCACCTGGAGACACAATATACACACTGTCCATCCCCATGGCGATGTCCACCTGGAGACACAGTATACACACTGTCCATCCCCATGGCAATGTCCACCTAGAGACACAGTATACACACTGTCCATCCCCATGGCGATGTCCACCTGGAGACACAATATACACACTGTCCATCCCCATGGCGATGTCCACCTGGAGACACAGTATACACACTGTCCATCCCCATGGCAATGTCCACCTAGAGACACAGTATACACACTGTCCATCCCCATGGCGATGTCCACCTGGAGACACAGTATACACACTGTCCATCCCCATGGCAATGTCTACCTGGAGACACAGTATACACACTGTCCATCCCCATGGCAATGTCCACCTAGAGACACACAATATACACACTGTCCATCCCCATGGCGATGTCCACCTGGAGACACACAGTATACACACTGTCCATCCCCATGGCAATGTCCACCTGGAGACACACAGTGTACACACTGTCCATCCCCATGGCAATGTCCACCTGGAGACACACAATATACACACTGTCCATCCCCATGGCAATGTCTACCTGGAGACACACAATATACACACTGTCCATCCCCATGGCAATGTCCACCTAGAGACACACAATATACACACTGTCCATCCCCATGGCGATGTCCACCTGGAGACACACAATATACACACTGTCCATCCCCATGGCGATGTCCACCTGGAGACACACAATATACACACTGTCCATCCCCATGGCAATGTCCACCTGGAGACACATAATATACACACTGTCCATCCCCATGGCGATGTCCACCTGGAGACACACAATATACACACTGTCCATCCCCATGGCAATGTCCACCTGGAGACACACAATATACACACTGTCCATCCCCATGGCGATGTCCACCTGGAGACACACAATATACACACTGTCCATCCCCATGGCGATGTCCACCTGGAGAAACACAATATACACACTGTCCATCCCCATGGCAATGTCCACCTGGAGACACAGTATACACACTGTCCATCCCCATGGCGATGTCCACCTGGAGACACACAATATACACACTGTCCATCCCCATGACGATGTCCACCTGGAGACACAGTATACACACTGTCCATCCCCATGGCAATGTCCACCTGGAGACACAATATACGCACTGTCCATCCCCATGGCAATGTCCACCTGGAGACACACAATATACACACTGTCCATCCCCATGGCAATGTCCACCTGGAGACACAGTATACACACTGTCCATCCCCATGGCAATGTCCACCTGGAGACACAGTATACACACACACAGTGTAGCTAATGTCTGTTCAAATCAAATTTTATTTGTCACATACACATATTTAGTAGTTGTTATTGCGGATGTAGCGAAATGCTTGTGTTCCTATCTCCAACAGCACAGTAATATCTAACAAGACCCAACAATACACACATCTAAAAGTAAATATTTTTATTTTAAGAATGTGAAATGTCAGAATAATAGTAGAGAGAATGATTTATTTCAGCTTTAATTTCTTTCATCACATTCCCAGTGGGTCAGATGTTTACATACACTGAATTTAGTATTTGGTAGCATTGCCTTTAAATTGTTTAACTTGGGTCAAATGTTTCGGGTAGCCTTCCACAAGCTTCCCACAATAAGTTGTGTGAATTTTGTCCCATTCCTCCTGACAGAGCTGGTATAACTGAGTCAGGTTTGTAGGCCTCCTCGCTCGCACACGCTTTTTCAGTTCTGCCCACATGTAACGATTTTCCTCCTCTTCAGACGAGGAGTATGAAGGATCGGACCAATGTGCAGCGTGGTAAGTGTCCATTTTAATTTATTAGAACTGAACACTAAAAAAATACAAAATAACAAAGTGAATGATACAAACGAAAATCGAAACAGTCCCTAAAGGTGCAAACACAAAACAGGAAACAACCACCCACCAAACACAAAGAAAAACAGGCTACCTAAATATGGCTCCCAATCAGAGACAACGACTGACACCTGCCTCTGATTGAGAACCATACTAGGCCAAACACATAGAAATATAACCATAGAACAAAACATAGAAAAACAACATAGAATGCCCACCCCAACTCACGCCCTGACCAAACTAAAAATAAAGACATAACAAAGGAACTAAGGTCAGAACGTGACATCACTAATGTTCTATAGGATGGAGGTCAGGGCTTTGTGATGGCCACTCCAATACCTTGACTTTGTTGTCCTTAAGCCATTTTGTCACAACTTTGGAAGCATGCTTGGGGTCATTGTCCATTTGGAAGACCCATTTGTGACCAAGCTTTAACTTCCTGACTGATGTCTTGAGATGTTGCTTCAATATATCCACATAATTTTCCTTCCTCATGATGCCATCTATTTTGTGAAGTGCACCAGACCCTCCTGCAGCAAAGCACCCCCACAATATGATGCTGCCACCCCCGTGCTTCACGGTTGGGATGGTGTTCTTTGGCTTGTAAGCCTAACCCTTTTTCCTCCAAACATAACGATGGTCATTATGGCCAAACAGTTCTATTTTTGTTTCATCAGACCAGAGGACATTTCTCCGAAAAGTACAATCTTTGTCCCCATGTGCAGTTGTAAACCGTAGTCTGTCTTTATTTATGGCAGTTTTGGAGCAGTGGGTTCTTCCTTGCTGAGCGGCCTTTCAGGTTATGTCGATATAGGACTCGTTTTACTGTGGATATTGATATTTTTGTATCTGTTTCCTCCAGCATCTTCACAAGGTCCTTTGCTGTTGTTCTGGGATTGATTTGCACTTTTCGCACCAAAGTACGTTCATCTCTAGGAGACAGAACGCGTCTCCTTCCTGAGCGGTATGACGGCTGCGTGGTCCCATGGTGTTTATACTTGCGTACTATTGTTTGTACAGATGAACGTGGTACCTTCAGGCGTTTGGAAATTTCTCCCAAGGATGAACCAGACTTGTGTAGGATATTTCACATTCTTAAAATAAAGTGGTGACCCTAACTGACCTAAGAAAGGGAATTTTTACGAGGATTAAATGTCAGGAATTGTGAAAAATGTTGTTTAAATGTATTTGGCTAAGGTGTATGAAATGGGTGAATCTATCTATCTATCTATCTATCTAGTCTGGTCTGTCCGGTCGGTCGGTCGGTCTGTCTGTCTGCGTGCCTGTCTGTCTGCGTGCCTGTCTGTCTGTCTGTCTGTCTGTCTGTCTGTCTGCCTGTCTGTCTGCCTGTCTGTCTGCCTGTCTGTCTGTCTGCCTGTCTGTCTGTCTGCCTGTCTGTCTGTCTGCCTGTCTGTCTGTCTGTCTGTCTGTCTGTCTGCGTGTCTGTCTGTCTGTCTGTCTGTCTGTCTGTCTGTGTTCCTGTGTGCTTGTCTGTCTGTCTGCGTGCCTGTCTGTCTGCGTGCCTGTCTGTCTGTCTGCGTGCCTGTCTGTCTGTTTTTCTGTCTGTCTGTCTGTCTGCCTGTCTGTCTGTCTGTCTGTACCTGGTTGCCGTTGTATGTCCAGGACCCAAACGTGAGGTTACACCACTGCCAGTCGAAGGGAAAGTAGGAGACGTCCACAACACAGGAGCTCTTGGTGATGGCCGGCATGTCCCAGGTTATCTCTCCATTGTAACGTAACACCACGTTGGTCTCTGCTGGACCAGAGGCTTCCTCATCAGCCCTACACACACAGACACACAGAGACAGAGACATAGAGACACACAGAGACATAGAGACACACAGAGAGACACACAGACACACAGACAGAGACACACAGACATAGAGACACACAGAGACAGAGACAGCGACACACAGACACACACAGAGACACACACAGAGACACACAGACACACACATACACACAGAGACACAGACACACACAGAGACACACAGAGACAGAGACACACAGAGACAGAGATAGCAACACACAGACACACACAGAGACATACAGACACACAGAGACACACACAGAGACACACAGAGACAGAGACAGAGACACACAGACACACACAGAGACACACAGACATAGAGACACACAGAGACAGAGACAGCGACACACAGACACACACAGAGACACACAGACACAGACACACAGAGACACACACAGACACACAGAGACACACACAGAGACACACAGACACACAGAGAAACACAGAC
>NW_026600523.1:203050-210724 GCF_029448725.1 Salvelinus fontinalis
GGGTGATGGTCTATAGTGAGACAGGGTGGTGGTCTATAGTGAGACAGGGTGATGGTCTATAGTGAGACAGGGTGATGGTCTATAGTGAGACAGGGTGGTGGTCTATAGTGAGACAGGGTGATGATGGTCTATAGTGAGACAGGGTGATGGTCTATAGTGAGACAGGGTGGTGGTCTATAGTGAGACAGGGTGGTGATGGTCTATAGTGAGACAGGGTGATGGTCTATAGTGAGACAGGGTGACGGTCTATAGTGAGACAGGGTGATGGTCTATAGTGAGACAGGGTGATGGTCTATAGTGAGACAGGGTGATGGTGGTCTATAGTGAGACAGGGTGATGGTCTATAGTGAGACAGGGTGATGGTCTATAGTGAGACAGGGTGACAGTCTATAGTGAGACAGGGTGATGGTGGTCTATAGTGAGACAGGGTGATGGTGGTCTATAGTGAGACAGGGTGGTGGTCTACAGTGAGACAGGGTGATGGTCTATAGTGAGACAGGGTGATGGTCTATAGTGAGACAGGGTGACGGTCTATAGTGAGACAGGGTGACGGTCTATAGTGAGACAGGGTGATGGTGGTCTATAGTGAGACAGGGTGATGGTCTATAGTGAGACAGGGTGATGGTCTATAGTGAGACAGGGTGACAGTCTATAGTGAGACAGGGTGATGGTCTATAGTGAGACAGGGTGACAGTCTATAGTGAGACAGGGTGATGGTGGTCTATAGTGAGACAGGGTGATGGTGGTCTATAGTGAGACAGGGTGATGGTCTATAGTGAGACAGGGTGATGGTCTATAGTGAAGCAGGGTGATGTTCTACAGTTAGACAGGGTGACGGTCGATAGTGAGACAGGGTGAGGGTGGTCTATAGTGAGACAGGGTGATGGTGGTCTATAGTGAGACAGGGTGATGGTCTATAGTGAGACAGGGTGATAGTCTATAGTGAGACAGGGTGATGGTCTATAGTGAGACAGAGTGAGGGTCTATAGTGAAGCAGGGTGATGTTCTACAGTTAGACAGGGTGACGGTCGATAGTGAGACAGGGTGATGGTCGATAGTGAGTCCTCACCATGTCTTTGATCTGAGACAGGGTGATCTGTAGTGTGACGTTCAGGGTCTTGTCCGTGTCATCTACTGGTCTCAGAGCACTGGAGTAATTCTCCATCAGGTCATTAAGCAGCTTCTGGGCATAACGACCCTGGGCACTGGTACACACTGGAGGGGGGGAGTTAGATGGGGGGTGGGATGGGGGAGAGGGAGGGGGAGGGGATTGGGGAGAAGGAGGGGGGATGAGAGGGGGGAGTGAGAGGGGGGGTGGGATGGGGGGGTGAGAGGGGGGAGAGGGGGGAGTGAGAGGGGAGGGATGGGATGGGGGAGGGGGGAGTGAAGAGAATGGGGAGATGGAGGGGGGAGAATTATTTATCTATAATACTAATTAACAACATGGTAGAGGCTCACCATTTATCTATAATACTAATTAACAACATGATAGAGGTTCACCATTTATCTATAATACTAATTAACAACATGATAGAGGTTCACCATTTTCCTATAATACTAATTAACAACATGGTAGAGATTCACCATTTATCTATAATACTAATTAACAACATGGTAGAGATTCACCATTTATCTATAATACTAATTAACAACATGGTAGAGATTCACCATTTATCTATAATACTAATTAACAACATGGTAGAGATTCACCATTTATCTATAATACTAATTAACAACATGGTAGAGATTCACCATTTATCTATAATACTAATTAACAACATGGTAGAGATTCACCATTTATCTATAATACTAATTAACAACATGGTAGAGGTCCTCTCACCATTTATCTATAATACTAATTAACAACATGGTAGAGGTCCTCTCACCATTTATCTATAATACTAATTAACAACATGGTAGAGATTCACCATTTATCTATAATACTAATTAACAACATGGTAGAGGTTCACCATTTATCTATAATACTAATTAACAACATGGTAGAGGTTCACCATTTATCTATAATACTAATTAACAACATGGTAGAGATTCACCATTTATCTATAATACTAATTAACAACATGGTAGAGATTCACCATTTATCTATAATACTAATTAACAACATGGTAGAGGTTCACCATTTATCTATAATACTAATTAACAACATGGTAGAGGTTCACCATTTATCTATAATACTAATTAACAACATGGTAGAGATTCACCATTTATCTATAATACTAATTAACAACATGGTAGAGATTCACCATTTATCTATAATACTAATTAACAACATGGTAGAGATTCACCATTTATCTATAATACTAATTAACAACATGGTAGAGATTCACCATTTATCTATAATACTAATTAACAACATGGTAGAGATTCACCATTTATCTATAATACTAATTAACAACATGGTAGAGATTCACCATTTATCTATAATACTAATTAACAACATGATAGAGATTCACCATTTATATATAATACTAATTAACAACATGGTAGAGATTCACCATTTATCTATAATACTAATTAACAACATGGTAGAGATTCACCATTTATCTATAATACTAATTAACAACATGATAGAGATTCACCATTTATCTATAATACTAATTAACAACATGGTAGAGGTTCACCATTTATCTATAATACTAATTAACAACATGGTAGAGGTTCACCATTTATCTATAATACTAATTAACAACATGGTAGAGATTCACCATTTATCTATAATACTAATTAACAACATGGTAGAGATTCACCATTTATCTATAATACTAATTAACAACATGGTAGAGGTCCTCTCACCATTTATCCAGCAGCTGATCCACACCAGTAGCACCATCGTCTTCATGTTGCCCTGCTGCCGTCCAACCAACGGATTAATTATTCAACTCGCAAATTACAGAGACGGCCTAGTTAGAATCCTCTTCTACGGAGTCCCATTGTGATCCACAGCCCAGCCACAGAACACTCTGCACAGAACACTCTGCACAGAACACTAGATAGAACACTCTAGATAGAACACTGCACAGAACACTCCAGATAGAACACTGGACAGAACACTCCAGATAGAACACTGGACAGAACACTCCAGATAGAACACTGGACAGAACACTAGATAGAACACTCTAGATAGAACACTGCACAGAACACTCCAGATAGAACACTGGACAGAACACTCCAGATAGAACACTGGACAGAACACTAGATAGAACACTCTAGATAGAACACTGCACAGAACACTCCAGATAGAACACTGGACAGAACACTCCAGATAGAACACTCTGCACAGAACACTCCAGATAGAACACTCTGGATAGAACACTAGAACGTAGACATTGTGTTCTAGAGTCTTGACGCTACGCTGGTCGTTATTTTTGTGTTCCGTTGTGTCACTGTCCCCCGTGTGAGCTCCGGAACAGGAACCAGGACATCTCTCACACACACACACACACACACACACACACACACACACACACACACACACACACACACACACACACACACACACACACACACAGGAGCTGGGGATATCAGGTAGCAGAACGACACAGGGTGAAACCAGATACATGAACGACTATCTGCCTGTACACACCCCAAGAAACACACACACACCCCAAGACACACACACTCTGCCTTACTGTGTTACACCACACACACCCTGAGACAGATGTCAATCAGGCAGAGAACAACCCTTAGATCACACAGGACAACACGGGTGTCAAAGATCACGACATACAGTGCATTCGGAAAGTGTTCAGACCCCAGAAGGAAGCCACTCCTCAGTTAAAAGGCACGACAGCCCTCTTGGAGTTTGCCAAAAGGCACCTAAAGGACTCTCTTAAACTCCTTTGCCTGAACGCCAAGCATCACGTCTGGAGGAAACCTGGCACCATCCCTACTGTGAAGCATGGTGGTGGTGGCATCATGCTGTGGGGATGTTTTTCAGCGGCAGGGACTGGGAGACTCGTCAGCATCGAGGCAAAGATGAACGGAGCAAAGTACAGAGAGGTCCTTGATGAAAACCTGCTCCAGAGAGCTCAGGACCTCAGACTGGGGCGAAGGTTCACCTTCCAACAGGACAACAACCCTAAGCACACAGCCAAGACAATACGGTAGTGGCTTCGAGACAAGTCTCTAAATGTCCTTGAGTGGCCCGAGCCCAGACTTGAACCCGATCGAAGATCTCTGGAGAGACCTGAAAACAGCTGTGCAGCGACGCTCCCCATCCAACCTGACAGAGCTAGAGAGGATTTGCAGAGAAGAATGGGAGAAACTCCCCAAATACAGGTGTGCCAAGCTTGTAGCGCCATACCTAAGAAGACTTAAGGCTGTAATCGCTGCCAAAGATGATTCAACAAAGTACTGAGTAAAGGGTCTAAATACTTACAGTACCAGTCCAAAGTTTATACACACCTACTCATTCAAGGGTTTTTCTTTATTATTCTGCATATTAGAATAATAGTGAAGACATCAAAACTATGAAATAACACATATGGAATCATGTAGTAACCAAAAGAAAGTGTAAAACAAATCAAAATATATTTGATATTTTAAGTTCTTCAAAGTAACCACCCTTTGCCTTGATGACAGCTTTGCACACTCTTGGCATTCTCTCAACCAGCTTCACCTGCTGAATACTCAGCAGTCTTGAAGGAGTTCCCACATATGCTGAGCACTTGTTGGCTGCTTTTCCTTCACTCTGCGGTCCAACTCATCCCAAACCATCTCAATTGGGTTGAGGTCGGGTGATTGTGGAGGTCAGGTCATCTGATGCAGCAGTCCATCACTCTCCTTCTTGGTCAAATAGCCCTGACACAGCCTGGAGGTGTGTTGGGTCATTGTCCTGTTGAAAAACAAATTATAGTCCCACTAAGTGCAAACCAGATGGAATGGCGTATCCCTGCAGAATGTTGTGGTAGCCATGCTGGTTAAGTCTGCCTTGAATTCTAAATAAATCACAGACAGTATCACCAGAAAAGCACCCCCACACCATCACACCTCCTCCTCCATGCTTCACGATGGGAACCACACATGCAGAGATCATCCATTCACCTACTCTGCTTCTCACAAAGACACGGCGGTTGGAGCCAAACATCTCAGATTTGGACTCATTTCCACCGGTCTAATGTCCATTGCTTGTGTTTCTTGGCCCAAGCAAGTCTCTTCTTCTTATTGGTGTCCTTTAGTAGTGGTTTCTTTGCAGCAATTCAACCATGAAGTCTTGATTCACACAGTCTCCTCTGAACAGTTGATGTTGAGATGTGTCTGTTACTTGAACTCCGTAAAGCATTTATTTGAGGTGCAGTTAACTCTAATGAACGTATCCTCAGCAGTAAAGGTAACTCTGGGACTTCCATTCCTGAGGCGGTCCTCATGAGAACCAGTTTCATCATAGCGCTTGATGGTTTTTGCGACTGCACTTGAAGAAACTTTCAAAGTTCTTGACATTTTCTGGATTGACTGACCTTCATGTCTTAAAGTAATGATGGACTGTCATTTCTCTTTGCTTATTTGAGCTGTTCTTGCCATAATATGGACTTGGTCTTTTACCAAACAGGGCTATCTTCTGTATACCACCCCTACCTTGTCACAACACAACTGATTGGCTCAAATGCATTAAGAAGGAAAGAAATTCCACAAATGAACTTTTAACAAGGCACACCCATTAATTGGATTGCATTCCAGGTGCCTACCTCATGAAGCTGGTTGAGAGAATGCCAAGAGTGTGCAATGCTGTCATCAAGGCAAATGGTGGCTATTTGAAGAATCTCAAACATAAAATATATTTTGATTTGTTTGACACTTTTTTGGTTACTACATGATTCCATATGTGTTATTTCATAGTGTTGATGTCTTCACTATTATTCTACAATGTAGAAAATAGTAAAAAATAAAGAAAAACCCTGGAATGAGTAGGTGTGTCCAAACTTTAAACTGCTACTGTGTATATACACACTATTAAAAATGTACTGTATGTATATGATCCCACTGGTTACTGATCACGTGTTGTAGGTATTTGATCCCATTGGTTACTGATCACGTGTTGTAGTAACTGTGAGAGGGAGCTCAGGGAGAATAATAATTATCTTGGTACTTTAGACTGGTACTGATGGCCTGCAGCTGATGGTCAGTCTGAGGGAGGGAGGGAGGGAGGGAGGGAGCAGCGGTGAGGCTGTCTCTCACCTGACTCACCGTCCCTCTGCTCTCCCTCCCTCTCCTCTCCTCTCCCTCCCCTCCTTTCCTCCCTCCCCTCCTTTCCTCTCCTCTCCTCTCCCCTCCCTCCCTCCCCTCTCCTCCCCTCCCTCTCCTCTCCTCCTCCCTCCTCCTCTCCCTCCCCTCTCCTCCTTTCCTCCCTCCCCTCTCCCCTCCCTCCGCTGAGAAAAGGGGGGACACCGTCTTCCAGCTGATGGTGAAACTCAAGTAGTACTGCAGGACTTCAGCCTCACGCACCAATTCATGTCGTTACTTCAATGACCAGAGAAAATGAAATATTCCTTCGATATTAAAAAAGACAAGACCGCTAATCATAACGACCCAACCTTATCGGGACACTTTTCTATACTCATTCATTGCAGCTGCGGTGCTGGTTGTAGCGGAGTAGGGAGAACGCGCAATTTATCGCTTATATAAAAGTGTTGAATAACAACTTAAACATAAACGTACTCATAAAAACGGCACCCATCTTCGCTAAGTCTCTCTCTCTAGTCGTGGTTTTAAACGTTTTTGAAATCTCGCAGTATCAACTTTTTGAGGCTTCTTTTAACAGCTGGAGGAAACTGACGCGGTGGATCTGAGCTATCTGATTGGCCAGCGGTAGACCTGTAGGTGCGTTTGATTTGCTCTCTGGGCCTGCCGGGTTGGCAGAGTTCTACCTTCAGACAGATGAAACGGTTCAACATGGGAACACTTTGCCCCCTCGGCGCTCCGGCTGCTGAATCAACTGCACCTATATAACACTATATAATACCGGAGGTAAGGAATATAATATAGAATACTGTTGGTAAGGTATAAAATACTATATAATACTGTTGGTAAGGTATATATAATACTATATAATATATAATACCGGAGGTAAGGAATATAATATAGAATACTGTTGGTAAGGTATAAAATACTATAAAATACTGTTGGTAAGGTATATATAATACTGTTGGTAAGGTATATATAATACTATATAATATATAATACTGTGTAATATATAATACCAGAGGTAAGGAATATAATATAGAATACTGTTGGTAAGGTATAAAATACTATAAAATACTGTTGGTAAGGTATATATAATACTGTTGGTAAGGTATATATAATACTATATAATATATAATACTGTGTAATATATAATACCAGAGGTAAGGAATATAATATAGAATACTGTTGGTAAGGTATAAAATACTATAAAATACTGTTGGTAAGGTATATATAATACTGTTGGTAAGGTATATATAATACTATATAATATATAATACTGTGTAATATATAATACCAGAGGTAAGGAATATAATATAGAATACTGTTGGTAAGGTATAAAATACTATAAAATACTGTTGGTAAGGTATATATAATACTGTTGGTAAGGTATATATAATACTATATAATATATAATACTGTGTAATATATAATACCAGAGGTAAGGAATATAATATAGAATACTGTTGGTAAGGT